>NC_067154.1:10198857-10416357 GCF_903995435.1 Acomys russatus | reverse complement strand
AGAGAAGGCTGTCACTCTGGCAGGTGGTTCTTGTAAAAAAAAAAAAAAAAAAAAAGCAATCTCTCCACGTTTAAGACATTTCAAATTATCTACACCCAGCTCTGGACAGCTAGCTCCTTGCCCGGCGATTAGCGAGGATTCCTCCATGCTTACCATCCAACCCTTTCCAATCCACCACCAACTCTATGCGACGCAACAGGCAGTGCGCGACAAGTGGCTGTGGGCCTCATCTATGCCTTCAGGGACCCTCCTGGCTTCCCCCTTGGAAGTCTGAAGGTTGAGCGTAAGACAGGGAAGTCAACTGCTGGGCATCGAACAAGAGCTAAGACCAGGCTGGGATTCGCTGTCCCAGCGGCACCCTTCATTCACTAGCGAATGGGCCTTGGAGACAGTTTTGCTCTAGGACAGGAGCTTTGCAAGCCTGTGAGGGGTGACATTCCCCACCTCCAGAAGACACTGGGCTTGATTTCTTCTCTCATTCTTCATGCTTTTATTTTTAATGTGCCCTGTGTTTTGCTGGGGAAGCGGGTCGGGGGTGGGAACCCCCCCCCCCCCCCCCGCCGTGCCTTTGAAACGTTGTTTTCTGAGGACGACATATAAAACCTTCGTTATTAACAGCGTCTCACAAGACAGTTATTTTTGGAGTGGCCTCTCAGGACGCAACCTCTTGGAAGTGAACTCATTTATTTTGCGTCTCACTGTCCTGCCATTTCCTGCGGAGAGAGGGGGAAAAGCGAAACCACATGTTTTGAGGAGCGAACGGAGGAAACCCCACCGAAGACAAATGACGACTCCTCTCCCTTGGCAATTAGTCAAACCTGGGCTCCAGGCCAGCCCAGGTGCTCCCGACTGCGTATAAATTTGCCAAAGAACAATGAAAATAACAGCTGATTGTGCTGACAGATTCTTCTGGTAATTTCCTGTTGTTTGGCATCCTCGGGTTCTTTTCCCACAATTATGGCTGCTGATGAAGCCAGGGACCCTTCCAAGTCAGCTTCTAGGCCTCTCTGTGCCCCTTCTGTCATCTCACCAGCGAGCAGCCTCTCATCCCTGACTTAAAAGAAATGAAACAATCGAAGTCCGAAGCCAAGAAAAGAAATATTTTTGGAGTTGTGGACTTTTTCTTCCCTTTCCCAGATGTTTGAATTTAATCCCCTTGCAAAATACATATTTTAATGAGTCTGAATTTAAAAGAGGAAGGGGGAAGGGGGAAGTGGCTCTGCACCTGCATCATATAGAATTTCTTGGCAACTGTGAGCTGGAATTCAGGTTCCTTCTGATTTTCCAGCTTACATGGCTGAAGGGTTCTGGAATCATCCATTAGCCTGTGGTCTCATGGGAGCTGCGGTGACTGGTGCTACGGCTGACCAATGTGGGACTCGAATCCAGTGCTAGCCAGTTGGTCGGCTCCAAGCAGGCATAGACATCATCTTGATGTCATCTCCTGCTTTGCCCAAACCCAAACCAAAAATCCAACCTCTCCTTTCCCACTTTCCGGTCTGAAACATGAAACTATTGTTGGACAAAGTGGTTCATCCCCACAATGCCATAACTTGGGAATTCAAGGCAGGAGGGTGGCTGTGAGTCCAAGGCCAATTTGGCCAACATGGTGAGTTCCAAGGCAGCCACAGCTAAATAGCGAGACCTTGTCAGAACAAAATGAAATTAAAAGACAGAAGGAAGGGAAGAAGGGAAGGAAGGAAAAGAAACGACCATTGCCTGCTGGGAGAATACTCAAGCCTAAGTCACTTGGAGTGAAATGAAAATGAGGGGACTTTTGTTTTTCTCAAGTTCGCATATTATTTAAAAATTTCAGGAAGCGATGAGTGTGTTCTTGGTGTGTGTGTGTGTGTGTGTGTGTGTACAGGTGTGTGTTCCTGTGTGTATATGTTCCTGTATGTGTTTGTATGTGTGCATGCATGTGAGTGTATATCCCTATGTGTGTATGCCTGCATGTTCCTGTATGTTTTTTCATGTGTGCATGCATGTGAGTGTATATTCCTATGTGTGTGCGAGCATGTGTGTTCTTGTATGTGGTTGCATATGTGTATATTTGTGCATGCGTGTGTATATGGGTGTGTGTGTTCCTTGTGTGAGTTTGCATTTGTGCATGTATGTGTCTGTGTGCTTGAGTGTGCGTGTGTGCTGTGCTCACACAGGCATGCACAGAAAAGGAGCTGGAGTTACTGTTGAGCTGCCAGGAGGCAGAATTTCTTTCGCCCCTTCTTCTCCTTTCCTGACCCTTGCAGCCCCAGAGGGGAGCAGCTATGTGAATGCTGCAATGTGGCTTTGCGCAGAGCTGCGTAGGCTAGAGTAGACTGGAGCATAATGTATTGAATTTTTCTTAACAGGGCTCTGTGTCCCCTATTAATCAGGATTACAAGTCAGGAGAATTGCAAATGAAAAAGAGTTCCAGGATAATCCACAACATTTGAGACGAGAGCAGTGCTTAGCAGCTATCCTGTCTGAAAGCTTGTCTTGAGCCTGGCTTTGTAACTGTCAGTCTATTTGGCACCGGACATATTCTTTGTAGTAAGACTTGTCCTGTGTTCAGGTGGGAAGCTCGCGGAGAAAAGAACAAATATAAAGTCCACTAGTCATGAGGAGACAGTTTGCTAGATCCTTGTCCCTTTTTATTTCAGTCAAGCTCTCATTAGCCCAGGCTGGCCCTGAGTTCCTATACTCTTTTATTTATCTCTTGCATGCTGGGATTATGGACAGGGGTCAGGGGTTTAGATCCATGGACTTTGTTTGTTTGGGACAGGGCTTCTCTGGTTAGTGCTGGTTGCCCTGCAACTCTCTTTGTAGACCAGGCTGGCCTTGAACTCACAGAGATCCTCTTGCCTCTGCCTCCTGAGTGCTGGGATTAAAGGCTTGTGCCACCATACCTGGCTCCATGGACTTTTGTTTGTTTGTTTTTGTTTACTTATTTATTATGCATACAGTGTTCTGTTTGCATGCCAGAAGAGGGCACCAAATCTTATTATAGATGGTTATGAGCCATCATGTGGTTGCTGGGAATTGAACTCAGGACCTCTGGAAGAGCAACCAATGCTCTTACCCTCTTAGCCATCTCTTCAGTCCCCCATGGACATTTTTTATTGGAACATGTATGTATTGTGTGTAGTATGACAGGATGTGTGCATGCATGTCCGTATGTATGGGGGTACATGTGTATGTGCAGGTGTGTGGGTACATGTGTCTAGAGGTTCAAAGTTGATGCATTTTCCTTGACCACTCTCATTTTTCACTTAGGCAGAGTCTCTCAGCTGAACTCAGAACTCCCTAGTCAACTAGTTTAGCTAGCTAGCTTGCCTCAAGGATCCCTGTCTCTGCCTCCCAAATTTTAGGATTCTAGGCAGTCACCTGCCTGCCTGGTGTTGCAGTGGAGTCTGGGGATCTGAACCCCGGTCTCCATGGTTGTGTGACAAGCATCTTTCCTACTGAGCCAGCAGCTCTGCAGCTTTTCCTGGGCTTCTGAAAAAGAGTAGCAAAACTTCCAAGTGATGGTTGGGAAGGAGGAAGTTTAAAATGACATGGGACATAAGAAAAGAAGGGTTATTTGTGACTTGTCAACACTCATCCCACACGCACACTCATACTCAATTACCATATGTTTGCGGGTGTTGATAAACTATTTATAGTTTCAGAAAAATGCTTTCATTCCTGTCACTTGTTATACATTTCATCAAGAAAGCCATTCGCTTATTCATTTCTAGCTTATTAATTAATTTACTCATTAGTATATGCACCATTTGTTAAACAGCTTCTTTATACCTTTACCACTGGCCACAATTTAATCTGTTCTATCCCTTTTCAAAGTCCCACTCACCCGAAATCATGTAGTACCTCCTCCTCCTCACCATCTCCTTCCCTTTTTGCATTGTGATCCTTATTAATCTTCATGTTCTCCAACTTTCCACAGCGCAGGTTCATTCACTCCGCCAGACTGAAGGGACACTTGCAGTATGCATTGTGTTAGCAAAGGAATTGTGGTGTTAATTAAGACAATTGTGCCTCGTGACCTCATGGGTCCTGAAGGACAATGATGGCCACGGCCGGTTGAATAGACACTGTGTATCTTCTGAATGCTGTGGCGCACTGTGCAGGAAGCTGCAGGAACAGAAGAGGCTTAGTGGTGAGGCCTAAGAAGGAAGAGTAGCCAGCAGGGCGTGGTGGCACATGCCTGTAATGCCAGCACTTGGGAGGCAGAGGCAGGCAGATCGCTGTATGAGGCCAGCCTGGTCTACAAAGTGATCCAGGACAGCCAAGGATACACAGAGAAACCCTGTCTCGAAAACACACACACACACACACACAAGAAAAAGAAAGGAAGGAAGGAAGGAAGAAAGGAGGGATGGAAGAAGAAGAGAAAGAAGAAGAGGAGGAAGAAGAAGAAAAAGGGGAAGAGGAAGAAGAGGAAGAGGAAGAGGAGGAGGAGGGGGAGGAGGAGGAGGGGGAGGAGGAGGAGGAGGAAGAAGAAGAAGAAGAAGAAGAAGAAGAAGAAGAAGAAGAAGAAGAAGAAGAAGAAGAAGAAGAAGAAGAAGAAAGGGCAGTCCTTAGCATTTGGGGTTGCCTGTGTAAATGCTCCAGGCTGAGAGATTCCCAGACACAGATGCCCAAGAAAGAGGCATGCTGGGAAAGAAATGCTCAGATGGCCCCTAACATTTTGATGGTAGAGCACATTTCAGGGCACACACAGAAGACCAGAGAGGAAGGAGAATGACACAAAGCTTCCTCCATCCCAGAGAAAATCGGAGGTCAGGTTCTGAACAGCCTGCAACTCCACACTGAAGAATGCAGACCTGATCTGTGGGGTAGAGCTGCTGCAGGGAAATGGCATGGCTACATTTAGGTTCTGGAAAGAGAATTTTGTCTTAGGCCTAGGGAATGAATTGGGTAGGACAGCTTAAGGACAGGTCATCTTAAATAGCAATCATATATTTTTGAGCCCAATTCCACAGTTGTCCCTCAGTATACAAGGCAAATCAATTCTAGGAAACCCTAAATACCAAAATCTGTGATGCCTTCTTTAAAATTGCATAGTAACCACATGGAGGTTACATGTACCTTTCAATACAATTTGCTTTTTCATTTGTTTGTTTATTGCGTGAGCACATGTGTTGTATGCGTGTGAATGCATGGGTGCCTGAAACCGTTAGCATGCTTGTGGAAGCCAGAGCAGGGAGTTCTCTCACAGAACTGGAAATTCACCATTTGGACTAGGCTGGCTGGCTCCACTGAGCTTTTGAGATCCACCAGTTTCCACCTCCGTCAGGGACATGCAGCCATGTCAACTTTTATGTAGATGCCTGGGATTTGAACTCAGCTCTTCTTGCTTTCAGGGTACTTACCATGAGTCATGTCCACAGCCCCCTCCAGCATGCAGCAAATCATTGCAAGACGACTTAGAATGCAAAGTAATAGCCATGCAAATAATTGCAATGAATTGTTTAGAAAGGCAAAGTGTACGTGTTTAAGTTCAGTCTGGAGTCAGTGCACACAGAGGCCCTCTGCCTTGTGTTTTCTGTTTCTGTGTTCCCTTCACATCAGCTAGTCCTTGTTATCTGTCCCACAAGCATCTTAGAGCATATACTTTTTTACTTTTCTGTGCACAGGTAGCAGCCGATACTTAGCTAAGTGTGCTATGTTTATACCCTTCCTTTCCGTAGGTGCCGTCACCCCACTGTGGCTTGAACACAGAACTGGGCTTTTCTGGGTGAGCCTCATAAAAGCCACCTGCGCCTCGCTTTACCAAGACAATAATCCAGGCCTAGCCTTTCAGCCTTTGAACTTCTCCAGAGAGAAGCATTGAGATTTTATGTGACATAATGGCCCCCAACATTGAACGCCAGAGATCTCAGCCAAAAGGCTGGTTGAATTCCACAGAAAAGGAACCGGGGCTCCTAGATCTGGGTGGGAAGGGGCTGTGGTGTTTGTGAGCCTCGGAGGCAGCGTGGTGGTTAATTTCTCTGCACTTCCCTGGAAAAGTGGCCCCTGTACCACCCACAAGGCACATTCCTCAACGTCCACCAGAGACTCTGACCCCGTTAGCGCTTGATATTTATAGCCAACATTTGCCTGTGATTACATTAACAGTCAAATGATTACTATTCTACATGTGATTGTGTGTGTGTGTGTGTGTGTGTGTGTGTGTGTGTGTGCTTGTGCTCTCATCATGAAGAGGTTTAGTGAGAGAAGAGGGTATTTTGAAGGAAAGCATATCACCCCTTTGAAATTGTATTTCTGTTAAACTAAACAGGAAATTTTGCTAATTGTATTAAAGAACAGAGTATAGGTACCTGGCAGGGTCATTTTAAGGTGAGAAGGTTGAACCCCAGAAAGAACCTTGTCCTGGGCCACACAGACAGGCAAGTCAGAACCAAAGGAAAATCTCCTGATTCAGTGTTCTCATGGTGCCCGGGGTATATACTCTGTGTGTTTACTGCCTTCACATAGGGCTTGTCTGAGACCCAGCCTCCGGGTCTTTATATTTATCCAGGCCTTTCATCTTCTCATCCTCCCTGTGCTCTCCTCAGGCACCTGAGGCTGTTCCTGTCCCAGGAGGTTTGCAGGTAACTGGAGTTCTCGTTGGTTTTTTCCTCTCCCCCAGTCACGTGACCAGGAGCTCGGCCCTTAGGAGCCCAACTAGCAGTTGCTCAATCCTCCCAGCCTCCTCTGGGGTTCTCTCTCTCTCTCTCTCTCTCTCTCTCTCTCTCTCTCTCTCTCTCTCTCTCTCTCTCTCTCTCTCTCTCTCTCTCTCTCTCTCTCTCTCTCTCTCTCTCTCTCTCTCTCTCTCTTTCTCTCTCTCTCGTTCCTTGGGCCACTTCTGTGAATGTCTGTCTGTCCGCACAGACCATTAGCTGTGATTCTCATCCTTCAGCTGACAACTTTCACAACTGTTTTTTTAAAGACAGAACTTTATTTCAACCAACCTTGAGAAACACAGCCTGCTTGTTTATTCACTCAGATGACCTGTGTGCAATTAAAAACAAATATTATTAGTGTGAGTGCACACATGTGCTCTTGCTGTGGAACGGTCCGGTTGCTTCGCGTGGCCCGCTGAAGATGGATTGGATTTGATTCTGTCCCCATGCAGTTCGGGGAGCTTATTCTAATAAGAACAACTTAATATTGCAACAGCACAGCGAAGCTTTCCTGTCCCTTCAGGACATTCCACGCTTCGCACCTTGGGCTGGTGCAGCCCTCCTGATTGCTTCAGATGAGGAAACTGAGTTAGCATCCCTAGGAGGGCTTAGCTGAATAATCTTAGGATTGACATTTAAATTCAATCAGCTTTTCTCTTGTTTTATTGTGATTTTTTTTGTGTGTGTGTGTGAGTGTGTGTGCATTTGTCAAGGGCCAGACCCTGTGTGCTAGATGCCTTCATGACTATTATTACATTGGCTCCTTAAAACAATCCCATGAGGCAGGTGTTCTTATTAGAAACTTATTCAAAAAGATATGGGAGCCAAAGAGAGGCTAGGAGCTTGCTCAAGGTCACCGAGGTAGCCTATATTAGGGAACAAGATTTCAAAACGCATGGCTTCGTGACTCCATAGCCACTCTTGCATGCTACACTGCAACAGCACAAGCAGTGGGAAGCCGTCTTCCTCCTTCCCTCCCTCCCTCCTTCCCTCCCTCCCTCCCTCCTTCCCCCCTCCCTCCTTCCCTCCCTCCCTCCTTCCCTCCCTTACTCCTTCCTTTACATTCATGTTATTATGCCATATCTGTTATGTGAAACAATGGGTCTCATTGTGGCATTTCACTTATGTATATTATGAACTCTGATCTTATGCACCCCACCCCCATTATCGTCTCTTATTCTCCCTTGTGACTGGCTTTTTCCTCTCCCCAAGTAGCCCCCCCCATCTTATCTCCACCTCCCTTCATGGTTGTTTATAAATAGATGCTGCGTGCAAAAGACACCAAACAATATTTTCTGGCTTGTTCTGTTCAACACAATGATCTCCAGTTCTATCCAACTTTTTGGTGTCCAAATGAAACTTTATTATGCACGTAGATATTTTTATTTCACTTTAAAGTTTATTTATTTTTATTATTTTGTGTGCATGGGTGTCTTGCCTGTTACACGTATCTGCACTCCATGTATGTGTCTGGGACTCTCAGAGGCTAGAAGAGGGCATTGGATCTTTCAGGGTTAGAGTTATAGATGCTTGTGAGCTGCCACCTGGATGCTGGGAATAGAACTGAGGTCCCCTGGAAGAGCAGCCAGTGCTCTTAAGGGTTGAGCCATCTCTTCAGTCTTTCTGAATTCATTTCTTGCTGGGCACCTAGGTTGGTTCTATAACTTGGCTTTCATGAACTCTTTTTTCCCCTTTATTTTTTCTATGCTTTGTCCCTCCCCAACACCCTCTCTTTCTTTCCCTCTTCCTTTCCTACACCCCACCCCCACTTTTTCTCCCTCTCTCCTTTTAAAAAAACATTATTATCTTGCAGAACACTGTTAGCTGGCAATTAGCTACAGCTGAAGAAAGAGCACGCACGAGGGTTTCTGGACCAAGTTAAGCAAGTTTATCTACTGACACTTCTACTAGTTTGTGGGAAACGGGAAGGCGCAGTATACGCCTATATTGTGTCAGCATGTGTCAGGGCCCATCTCCTAGATCAATGTTGTGCTCTAGGCATTGCCGTTCCCATATACGATACAAAGGGGGAACCTCAGAGAGGCATCAAGACACACCTTCATGCTTTACAGCTGCGCGGAATGACAGAGTCAGAAAGTGCAGATAGGCTGGTCTATGTCAAGTCTACCCTCTTATTTTTGTTCTGAGTTAGACTTTAGCTTTGCCTGGGAACTTGGGTTATAGAAGACAGGAATAAAAGAACTGTAGGGGGGATTTTCTCAGTGTGAAACTGAGGGGATACTTGCAACCTTGGAAGCCAATTTCTTCCCTCCCTCAGACCAGAAAATGATCTTAGACAATAGATCCCAAATAAAGATCAGTTAGAGCATCTCAGACCAGAGATCCAGGGAGCGATAGGATGAAATCGAGGAGAACCAGCACATTCAGCTGCCTGGCAAGCTGTGGCTAAGCTCCCCATGCCCTGTGACTTCCCATCGTCCCTTGTGAGGGCACCATGCTGCCCCCTATGGTTCCTAAGTGATTGTAGCCCTGTAAGCTGTTAAGAGGCCAGCATACTCCAGGCTCCCATGTTGATGGTGAGGGGATCAGAGGGAAACAAAGGAACCAGGCTTTTGACATTAAATGAGTCTATTGGAAGTGAACAGGGAGGGCCAGGGGAGTGTGTGTTTCTCACTTGTTTATTGACTCTGGTGCTGTGGAAGAGTCTCTAAACTGGGGTTCCCCTCTTTTGTGCTGGCTATAAAATGAGAGTCACCTGTAGCAAACGTCTCTTAACACTCCGAGGTGGTGGGGGGTAAATTATGTCATGCCTCAAAAACTCTTCAGGCTCCATGGTGTAGACCAGAGTTTGGAAGGGTTTCCCTCCTCATCTTTGCAGGGTTCTCTCTTGCTTTTGGAAGGGAGGGAAGGGCAGTGAAGGAAAATAAAAACTAAAGAAGAAGAAAAGGATTGGGTGGAGAGGGGGCAAGAGGATGCTACAGGTCCACAGTGCTTTGCAGCTTCTCAGATGGATGGAGGCATCTAAAACAGTCTTGTTTGGTATACTTCTGCTCCTGGTGATACACATTGTGGGAGATGACGGGGACACCATGTGCTGACTTCTGGGAGGCTTTGAGTCTTGGGTTCCATCAGCTGTGCCCTTTTACATTTCTTTCCTTCCCTTTCTCATTATCTTTTTCTCATCTCTCATGTCATTTTTTGTCTACACTCAGACAGAGGGTCCCATTTGAAAGGTGGGTTATTCTGGGCCCACTGGGCAAATGCTGAGGTCCTTCAGGGAGGATTGGAACTGTCCCGTGGGACAGATTTTCCCTCTGAGTCAAAGTCAACATCTCTTACCAGGGACTTCTGGAGCCATAACCAGCTACATTTGTCTCCAGCTTTCTACCCAGCCTTGCTCCTGTAGGCTGAGGCAGAAAAGAGAGCTGATGAACTAACATGCTAACCAGCGGGAAGGGGGTTTAGCTCTTGGTTGACCAGCTCTGTAGACAGAATCAAGCATCTCTCAACCACACACAGGATCCTAGGAAGCCCAGTACAACCTCTGGCACAGAAAGAGTCCAGATTGCTTTAGAATGCCAGACAACACATCAAGACTATAGACCTTTACTTATTTGATGTTGCCGAATGCCAAATGTTGCCACAAGGCAACTTTAACAAATATTTCCCAGCCATTGTTATATGTATCTTAGGAAAATTCGAGTCTGCACATGATGAATGACCTAGAACTTTTGTGCCCCGCTAGAAGCAATAGTAAGGGGACAGTGGCATATAAGAAGGGCTGTCAGGGATGGTAGACATCCATTTGGACCCATATGACACGAATGGCTTGTCATTATGAACATGACATAAGAGGATTCCTGTTGGCAGCTGTGGAGTAGAAAAGTTTTTCTCATTAGGCATAAAAGCATGCTTATTAATTGGTTTCATTTTAAAAAAAGAAACATAAAACATTCTTTTTTTTTTTTTTTCTTTTGGTTTCTCGAGACAGTTTCTCTGCATAATTGCCCTGGTAATTCTGGACTTGCTTTGTAGACTAGGTTGTTCTAGAACCTGCCTCTGCCTCCCTAATCCTGGGAATAAAGGCCTGTGCAATCATGCCCGGCCATAGAAACATTCTTAACAGCCTGCCATAAGAAATCAAAGCTGGCCACTCACAGATTCCAAGTTAGAAAGCCTCTCCCTCACCCAAAGCCTAGTGAGTAAGTACTGACAAATGGAACTGAGGTGCTAAGATTGCCAGAAAACGAAGCATTTGACCTCTGATGTTTGTTTTGCAACTCACAAGGAACAAGAGGCGAATTTTTTGAAATGTGTGCTTCAGGGTGCAGTGATGAAACCGTTGTTGGCTTCCCTTAAAATCTTATTCCATTGGACATGAGAAAACTATTTCCTCTTGGTTACCACATGTGATGAGAGACTCGGCTAATGCCAAACAGAGGCCAGGTAGCAAAGTTCTGTGTCCTTGCTAGCAGGAATAGCATTCCCCTGGAGGAATGCTCAGCCTGTACTCTTGGTTAAACCAGACTTACCTCAGCAGAGGCCAGAATGCAGAGCAGGCATTTGGAAGATGGAGGGGAGGTAGAGACCAAGGCTGGAAATAAATAAGCACCCTCAGTGTTATTTCAAAGAAGCCTAATGCCTTTCTCTTGAATGTTGGTCAGGAAAGAACATTCTGTAGTGGGAGTGGGGGAATGTGGCAGGAGTGGGAGAGGGGAGGGAGGGTAAGCATGTTGTAAATACAGCACTCAAGTATGAAACTCTCAAAAAAAAAAGAGAGAGAAGATATTAAGATGAGTTGGGAAGGAATATTTGAAAGAAAACTAAAAGAGATAGATTAAAGATCAGTTAAATCACCAGAGATAGTTAAAAAAAACAAAAACAACAACGAAAGTGAAGCTATTTAAAGTATTTTTAATCTTTAAGAATTTACACTTAACAACTTAATAAAAACAATTGTGGAGTGTGGCTTCTAAGACCAGCCACGTGAGGATGCCCAGCTGTACTCCCGAGTGAAATCACACAGTGTTTTCATGCTGTGTAAAATGTGTCTGAATTTAGCTAAGACTCTTGTTCAGAACACAGCGTTCACTTTGAGAGCTCTGGCTTACATAGAGGTATACAGCCTGAGGGACAAGGGTCTTGGTCAGCTTGCTGTCACTGCTATAAAACGCCAGATATAATGAGCTTATCGAGAAAAGGTTGACTTGGGCTCATGGTTTTAGAGATCTGGGTTCATGGCTGAGTGGGCCCCTTGCGATGGCAGTATGCTGTAAGACCCTCTGCCTTCCCCTGTGAATATGAGAGGGCCTGACTGGGTAAGTTGCTGGTGTAGGGGAACAGGGGCAAGCAACCTCCTCCAAAATGCTTCTCCAGCTGGTGTGCAGTGTGAGCACTAAGCACCTCAAGGAGGAAAGCAGAGGGAAATAATTCGAAATGGGGCATTTCGATGCTTCCAGGGCGCTTTGCTATTTTACCTCGGGACATAGGTTAATGTGGTTTTCCAACCATCTGCACAGTGTAACCCAAGGCCAGCCTTTTAAGTACTTAGTGCTCATCTAGATAACAGATAACCACATCTCAGGAGATACTTCAAGGTAATAAACTTCATTTAGAGGAGAGAGAGAGAGAGAGAGAGAGAGAGAGAGAGAGAGAGAGAGAGAGAGAGAGAGAGAGAGAGGAAGTGTAGCTATCTTCAAAGTGTTGATATGGAATCCCAGCATAATGTTATATTACCTTTTCCCCCAATTCCTGGTTGGATGGACCCTAGTAATATGTAGCAAGAGCACAGTCCTACTTCAAGTCCTTAGAGACATTAGAGGCCCAGAAGACAAATGGGCCCTCCAAAGGGATTAAGTCTTTCAGGCAGCGCCCTGGATTGGGGTCAGCATCCCAAGAACCGGAGAGGCATTCCCAAGAACCCGCTGGTTGCTTGGAAGTACAGAGCCAGAGAGAGAGGGAGAAAGAGAGAGAGAGAGAGAGAGAGAGAGAGAGAGAGAGAGAGAGAGAGAGAGAGAGAGAGAGAGAGGAAAACCATGTGGCTGCATTGCATTGTCTGGGCTTGAACATCTGTGGATGTTTCTGAGTTCCTGGGTATATCTACGTATCTGAGGTTATGTGCATAGCACTTCACTTAGGAAAATAATGAATGCAACTTGAGCTGGAAGTCCTTAACTCTTGGGTTCTGTTTCCAGGGCCCTTTGACTTTATAGAATGACTTGTGCTGGACACCGACACATGTTGCTTACCTGTTGCTCCCGCGCGTTAGGAGTAAAGGCTAATAAAGTATAATCACAACGTCCTAAAAATGTCAAGCCGGTGCCCCTTGGGCCTCCCATAACTATTCTCATCTGCAAAATGGAGCTGGTAACTGTGCACCCAGGCTTCCTTGCACAGATGTTAGGAGGCCGGGCTACAGAACATCTGTAAAGCAGTTTTAGACTTTGGAACGTGGGAACGATAAATGACCATAACAGCTATTTATCATGCAAGAGGGGATGACGATATGTTCTATAATTCAAGCCCCACTCCTCTCATCTTCTAGAAAATGGCTTTGCCTGAAACTGAGGCCATCAGTTGATGTTCAAGTGTACAAAATGCAGGGAAAAGAAGGGATTATGACCCCAAACTATGCCATCCTGAGTGAAAATTAGCTCTTGGCAAGGGTATGAGTTGCACACTATGTTCTTACTGTAGTTGGAGAGGAATGGAGCTCCACTGCTGAGTGAGGATCAGTTGTACGCAGAAGTGAAGAAGAGCAGCTGCTGAGGACCCATGTGAGGATGGTCTGACTGGAGAGAATGCTTCAGAACCTTTAGGGGGTCAAGGGTGACTTACCAGGAAAGATCTTCAGAAGATGACAATTACATTGTGAGTAAACACCGAAGAGCACAACATGGTTAGATACTAGCCCTTCATGGAAAATAGCCACGGCAGCCAACATTTTGATGTTCGTGCACATCCAAGGAAAGGCAAAACAGCCATCCGTGATCCAAGTCAAGTGGGGACATTTGGGAACACCCTTGCTGAAAGTGGTTCAATCTTCTCCTTTCCCCTCTAGGGTCCATTGTCTTCAAATAAATGCAAAGTAAATTTTTTTTCCACTTAATGTACTTAACTCAAGCACAGAGATGAAAATGGGCTCTGCCCTTCAGGAGCTGCCAGCACCATAGACTTAAGACTCTTCCATAATCAGTTAATTTCTCTGATTAAATTAAATGTCTATCACTTTTTCTCCCCACCTCCCACTGACTTCATCAGAAAGCCAGCATCACTCTCCTAAGAATCCTTTTCCCCTTTGCAGAACCATCCAAAGTTCCTCCAGGAAACATCCCTCTGATGCCTACTGCCTACAAGTTGTCCATTGGCTGCCATTGTCCTGGCCATGTGGTTACTCCTTGCTACCACATGGTGCCACTGTTGAATGTGGGCACAAGTCTCAGTGGTTCCTTTGGGGAGGGTAAGTCCAGCTCCCTCCCTCCCCCAATTTTAGTGTTTCTGTTCTCACTGGTTTGTCTGGCAGCCTCAAGGGACTAGCCAGTTGGGTGAGGACACACAAGTCCTCTTCTTCACTCTGACCTGCACCAGGCAGGTTTGGGATCAGTGGCCTGAGGGACCCACAGAGACTTTTCTTGAACCCTAGAAACAACAGAACTTTTTACCAGTCTCTCCATACACTCCCCGACCCTTTTAACACATTTCTTGAACTTATGACGTCTTTGACCTCACTCATTCCAAGTAATGGCTTTCTTTCACCATTGATGGAGTCAATCATCCAAGAAAGGTAGGACAAGAAAGACCTCCAGGATGCTAGGTGCTTAGTGCAGTAAAGATAGGGTGTGTCGCTTCAGGACACTCCACTGTGCCTACAAAGAAGTAGATCAAATTAGGTGGAAGTCAAGGAGGATGAGAGAGAGAGAGAGAGAGAGAGAGAGAGAGAGAGAGAGAGAGAGAGAGAGAGAGAGAATGTGTGGTGGGGGCCCTGATGAAGGACAGAGACCCAGTGAGGAAGGCAATTGTGCTGAATTCTTGGCCTGCTAAAGGGTCGTGACAGCCGAACATGGTGGCAAAGGGTACTGCAGGCAGAGAACATAAAGATGGCGCACAGATGTGGGAGAGTGTGTGCCATAATGGGAATATAGCAGTGGTAAGAGTTTTAGGAACATCTTTGCCCTATAATGTGACAGCCATGAAGAGGAGAGATAATTGTCAAAAGCTGGGTCTGGAATCTCCTGCTGAAGAATGCAGTTGCCTTCCACATCCTTCGAGGATTTGTTCTGAGGCCTCCACTGCATGCCTAAAACAGCAGATAGCCACCAATTTCTGTACTTATCTTTTTATTTTACATTTATTTTAAAACTATATTTTAAAAATATAAATACATATTTATATTATATATGTGTGTATGTATCTGGAGGATCCCAGAAATGAGCAATACCTATATTTTAAAGTGTAAGTGTTTTTGAGGGCTTAAGAAATCTTACAACGTTATGCCCCATCCAGCCTATATCGTGAGTGACCCCTTTGTTTAACAGCACATGATGTATACACTATTTGGCTAGGAATCATCTATCAGCTATCTGGGTTACACCATGTTGACTGTTCAGGATGATGTGTTTGCATTTAACTAATCTTTACCTTATTGTCCCCAAAACACAGGAGTCCTGGGACAAAGGGAACAGCAGAGAATGAAACGTGTAAAGATGATGAACCAGTGTGAGGCAATGGTATTTCCAGGCTGTGTCTGACTGTGGTAGCTGAAACCATGGATGAGAAGGGACTACCATACAAATGTAAACACTGGGCATCCATCTACTCCTTTCATGATGCCATATCACTTGATGAGTTCAAGTAATGAATCAACCAAGGGACAAAAACTTATAAGAGTTGAAAACAAAAGTTGGAGTCCAACATAATAGCACACACCAGTCATCCTCAGTACTCAAGAAGCAGAGGCAGGTGGATCTCTGTGAGTTCGAGTTCAGCCTGATCTACACAGTGAGTTGCAGGATAGCCAGGGTGATGTAAAGAGGCCCTCTCCCAAAAGACTAAAGTAGAGCCAGGTGGGGTGGCACACACCTGTAATCCTAGCACTTGGGAAGACCGATGCTGGAGGATCTCTGTGGGTTCGAGGACAGCCTGGTCTACAAAGTGAGTCCAGGACAGCCAAGGCTACACAGAGAAACCATATCTTGAAAAAACAAAACAACAAATCAAACAAGCAAACCAAAATAGAAAAAGAAAGCAAAAGTTGAAATGCAATTGCCTTAATGTAGCCTAATCCTCAATGTTAAGAAAAAGCAAACCCAAAATGACCAGAGAAAACAAACTTGTAGACTTGAGTAAAGTCACATAAAATGTTTGTGGAATTTCAATAAACCACTGAATTAATAAATCTACTCACCCCCCTAAAATTTTTTTTGAGTTGTGTAAATAGTCAATACTTCACTCCAATGTCCTTGAACTGAATCCTTTTAGTTTTCAGAAAGAGACATTTAGAAGAAAACGACACAAAAATTTCTCCCTCAAACCACCTTGTTGAAGCTTCTCCGGGGACCCGAGCAGATGATTTGTAAATTCCTTGACTCTCGAAATGAAAGGCATGTTCATAAAAGAGAAGCCGAGGGCCAAAGACAGGCTGTTTCACACACTCATACTCCTCAAGAGGGAAAAATAGTCTCAGGTAAAATGTCATTTATCTCCTTCTTCGTGGTACTCAGCTGGCTTACATTCAAATGCACCCAGAATTGAAGACAGCAGCCATAAGAAAAAAAAAAAATCAAAAAACGCTTTGGCAGCATTTTTAAAGAGACTTAAAAATGAAGACTTAAGACAGTGATGGTGACAGCATCTTTTATTTATATCGGTTGGTAAGTTTTCAGTCTTTCTCTGTCTGCTTGTCTGTCCGTCTTTCTCTCTGTGTATACATGTTTGGATGGGTGCACATGTGTGCGTGTGGCGGCTAGAAGGCAACTTTAACTGTTGCTTCTCACCTGCTTTCTACCTTGGTTTTTTTTGAGACAGTGTCTCTCACCAGCCTGAGCCACACTGACTTGAGTAGGCTACCTGGCCAGGCAGCCCCAGGGATTTCCTTTTCTCTCCTCAGCACTGGGGCCAGCACAGTCAGCCTTTTTCTTCTCCCTGTTTGTTTGTTTGTTTGTTTGTTTGCTTGTTTTTGAGACAGGTGCTCATGATGTAGCATTGGGTACCCTGGAACTTGTTATGTAGACTAATCTGGCCTTAAACTCAGAGATCTGCCTGCGTTTGATTCCCACATTCTGGGATTAAAGGTGTGTGTGTGTGTGTGTGTGTGTTTGTGTGTGTGTGTGTGTGTGTCATACCTTCGCTTTTTATAAGAGTTTTGAGGGTCAAACTCAAGTTTTCATGCTTGCAAGGCAGTCACTTTACAACAAAGCCATCTCCTACGCCCTTAATGAACTGTTTTCAGAATGGTTCTCAACCTTGCATCTCATGTGCCACCCAGCATCCCATGTGCTCCTCTTGGTAACCCCACGAAGAAGAGGCTGCATTCTGTTCACAGCAGACACAGAGTCGGTACGACTCGGCCTTGCGCTTCTGAGCCAAGAAAGGCTGGGAACCAGGTGTCGCCAAGCTCACGTTCTTCCCCCAGCTCGCCAGCTGTCCCACCAGACTGTGTCACCCTGTTGGAAGGAAATGTTCCCTCAGGGTGGGGACCGTGTCTTAACCATCTTACTATGCTCTTACACTACTCTTCATACAACAGGTGTTCAATAAGTGCTAATTAAATAAACGGCACTAAACCCTGATGTCTAAACGGCCTCTAAATTGGGGTTTTAAAGCTTTCTGGGGTCTCACACTTTTTTCCTTATTCTAAAAACTATTAAACAATGTATTTCATTTTTAAAATATTTATTTTGTTTTTATAGGTATAGGTATATCCATGTGTGTCAGTGTGAGTGTATGCACATATACCCCTGGAGCTGGAGTTGCAGACAATTGCGAGCCTCCCCATGTGGGTTCTAGGAATCGAACTAGGGTCCTCAAAGACGAGTAAGCACCGTTGACCGCCGCACCACCTCTCTAATTCCAGCCTTCAGCTTCTTACTCTGACCATCAACAAAGGGTTCATTTCACTTCCCTGGATAGTCAGAACCAGGTACTGAGGGCTTTGGAGAACCTGAGGGTTTCCCGTAGGATAAGCGGCAGAAGTTCACGGAAGAGGAACTGGGTCTCTTGTTTACATATGTCTGTTCCTTCTGGCTTACGAGGTTTTTTTTTTTGTTTTTTGTTTTTTTTTTAAAGTGACCTTTCCTAGTGAGATCGGGAAATGAATAGTCTTTTCTTTTTTCACCCAGAACCGGTGTTTCCTGAAGTCAGCGAACATGTATCTTTTGACAAATGAGTTGCAGGAGTGTCGACCTTGCCTTGAAGAATGCTCCTGTCCCGTGGCTCTTCTCACACACATGGCCATGTTTCACTTGGTGTAAATTCAGATGTTGAGAAGACTGGTCCCTACATAGCTGTGAAGTGAAAGGGGTTTTTTGTTTTTTGTTTTTGTTTTTTTGTATTTCCCTTTTCTTTGAGTCATTGCCCCATTGATAAACTATGGTGATATGTCAAGATCTGGTGAGCTCGCAATGGCGCTGAGTGAGGCTCTCATCCATGTCTCCTGTACCTGCTGTCCAGACATCCTCAGTTCTGTGACATACCATATATCCACACAGATTCTACAGTTCTGTTGACATTTATTTTTTTCAACAGAATGTACTATACACATTATAGAAAGACTGGAAAGACCAGAAAAAGGGAAGTGTTTATAAGAGTTACCACCACCACAACAACACCAAAAAAAAAAAAAAAAAAAAAGTTACCACAACAGCCATGTGTGAACATTTTTCTCTTGTTGTTTTGCTAGGCACAGACACTGAGGGCTTCTGAAATACACAGCTATTACCGAGCAGTGTAAATGACCAAGTAGATCACTGTGAGTAGCCTGCCTTTGGAGATCAGAGTCACTAACAACATCAAGCTCTTGTGCAATTACGGTGTAAATGCTTTGTGAAGAGGACAATGCCATTAGTCACACACTTTTTATGTGGACTTTAATTTTTTTTTTAAGCAGTTAGTTGTACTGAGATCTGGGGGAGAACTGGAACTTGGAAAAATGTTTTTAACACCAGGGAGCACTGACTAGGAAGTGATGAAGGCTCGTGTAGCGCCATTGTTCTACCTTCCACAAGGCTGCTGTAGGTCTGTCTTCATGAGGCCTGGACACACCCCTCCCATTGTGAATAGGAGTGTTGCTTGTTCAGGCTCTTAAAGATGAAGGCCACAGTACATTTGGTCAAAGCCTTATGGAAGCAAGAACGGCATTTTCTGCTCTTAGGGCCTGGGGAATATCTCTTCAGAGCCGTCTTGGGCACCAAGATTTGTGAAAAGGAAGTCATAGCTGAGTCACTGACAAAGAGTCTCCCACACCGTCAAGGAGCCCTGAGCTTACTTTCCATGGACCTTCAAGGAGCGGAGTATTAGAACCCATATTTTTATAATACTTAAACATCAGTTTCATCAATTATCTTCTTATGCTCTACAAAAATTCAAGGGAGTTTAACAGCGGCCAACATTATTTCTGCTTGTGAGGTGTCAGTCTCCATTCTGAGAGCTTTACTTGAATCATGCCACTTAGCCCCCATGGTAGCCCGCTCAAGGTCACGGTAATTAAATGCTGCAATCAGAAGCTCGTGGCAGCCCCAGCTTTGAAGATCTAGCTACAGCTGAAGGGAAGGGTGACCCGGATGTCTTCATGTGGTAGGAGAGGGACCTGGCATTACCCGGGTCTTAGCAGGAAGCACTGGCTGAAAGCTCATGGTCCAGACTGTAGGAAACTCACAGGGGCTCTAGCTTCCCATCAGCCCTTTCACCGGATGCTGTGAGCCATCTGCTTATGTAAAGCTGCCCTATGCAAAGGGAATCAATTCAAGGTTCACTGGAAGAGAAAGGATGGCGGGGAGGTCCTAAGAAGAATGAGTTGTGCGTTAGCAGCCATGATATCACAGACCCAAGACGGTGAGGATGAAACAAGGCTTCCGGGGCTGTAGAGCAGAGAAGATGTGGCCACACGGGCAGCCTTGACCTCGAGGGAAAGACCTCAGCTCAGAACTGTTAGCAATAAACTTGATCCTGGAATCTTATAGTCTGGAAGCACATGCGAGTGACTGACTGTTGGAGTTTGCCAGGGGTAGTGAAGAGCGGTGGTGCCTGTAGGCTGAGCGGCAAGGCCAGCTACAAGCTCTGCCTTCTCAGTCACTTTTGTACCTAAGCCAGAGCTGCTTGTCTGACGGATGCTCCCTAATAATCCACTGTCCCAGCTGGCCTCCACAGGAAATCCGGCCTGCTATGGCAGAGACTTGGTAGTCTTCAATAATAGCAAACAGCTATGCTATATCATCCTGAATGTAAAAAAAAATCAACTTGGAGAAAGAGGAGAGATTGTCTCTTGCTGAGCTCTCTAACACAATCAGCATAATTTGGAGGCTGCTACAACAAACTGCTTAGATCATTTCTACGATGAGACTGGATAGATAGCCTATGGCCATGTAGAGGGGGAGGGGGGTCGCCATCGGTCATAGACCCAGGGAAGGGGAATAGGGTGAAAGCGGGAGGGAGGGAGGATATGAGTGAGGGAAAAACAAGTGAGATGTAATCTGAATAAAATAATTAAATAATAATAATAAAAAGAAAGTGTGTGGCCACTCAAAGCCTGAAGGGTAAACAGTCTGATGAGTTTTCTGTGAGTTTCTGACTTCCGTTCTTACTAGGTACAGAGTCAGTGAGGCCCAGTGTACTCCGTGTGTTCCTGTGCAGACTGGGTAGCCTATAGCGGGCAATTTCTGTTGAATCAACTCCCACCCCTCCCTGCACCAACATGGAGCTGACTTGTTTGTCCAAAGTAAATTCTCTGAAGTACAATAAAAGGCTGTCTCCACGTTTACAGACTCCAAGTCCTAAGAGCTGCAGAGAGCGTTTGATGACTACCAAGCGACCGACCGGAGTAAGGGTTTTCTCCCGGTGCTTGCTGGGAAGTAGCGCTTTGTCAGGGAGAAGCCTCATCAGACAATTTGCCTTTACCTCTTATTACTATTTTTTTTTCTTTTTCTCCCTTATGGGGAAGAAACCAAGCGAAGGTTTGCATTACATTCCTCTGCAGACTGAGTGCATACACACAAGTACGTACGAAGGCAAAAGGCGGGCTTGGAAAGCCTAAGTGGAAACAAATGTGGAGGTGACTGTTTGTCCATGTCAGGGAATGGAGTCCCCAGAGGGAGACCTGAGGTGTGTCCAGGGAAGGTGAAACCCGCTGAGAGCAAATGTGGGGCTCTCCAGCATGGAGTTAAGGAATGGTGGGGATTTGCCTTTATATTTTTTAGCCCTTGACAGAATTGGGTGAGCACTTTGATTCTTCATGAAGCCCCTTCATTTCTATGTGTGTCAGCACAGTGGAGTGTGTTTCAGACACCGCAGGGGATCTCGTCTCTCTCAGGGTCTTATTTTCTCTTTGCAAAAAAAAAAAAAAAAAAAAAAAAAAAGAACGTTGTGTGGTCCTCAGACGGAGTGTATAGTTCAGCTCATAAATTCCCAAGACCGTTCTGCACAGAGGTGTGGACTCTGCTGCTCACGTGTGCTTCCAACCTTGACCTGTTGAGCTCTTTGTCACACTGTGGCAGAGTCTTTTCATATTAATACCAATTTATCATTATTCCTGCTAAATGCTCTTTTTTTTTTTTTTTTTTTTTTTTTTGGTCTGAGAGAAAGAGACAGAAAACATCTGCATATCCAGGAATATTAGCTACAGTTGGTGTCTCAAGTGAGAATCAGCCTGACAGCCCCATTTGTTACATCTGGGTAGGCTTTATTATGGAGGCTCTCGCATTTGAACTTTCCCTCTGCAAGACTGAAAGAGTCTCTAATGCATTCATATCTCGCTTCAGAAACAGCATTTTGAAATACAGAAGGGGATAGCAACTGTAGATAGCATTTCCATTCTAATAAGAGAGGCCAAATGTTAGCCGGGTTCGAAACAACAGCAACGAAGACCCTTAGAGGTGTGATTAGTTCCCGAGCCTTAAGGTGCCTATTTACAGCTCTGTTCTTTGTCCCTGGTGTTGTGGTAGACTTGGAGTGATTACTTTGACTTCTTTGTGGTTTTTTTTACGTCACCTCTTCCATACATCAGGCTAATAACTCAGGCCTTTTTGAGAGCAGCGTCATAATGCTGGCCACCGATGCTAAAATGTGCCATTGTTAAAACAAGTCATACACACAACACCCCCCCTCCCCCAACTCCAGATCTATTCTTTTCCAGCTGTTAGAAAAATCTACCACCCAAGGCTTAGTAAGCTACACTTGCAAACAGTCAAAGAGACCATAACTGTGCTCATGGCCAGGCGGCTCCCATGTGCTTTTGGTGGCCCTGAACCCTGGGACACAGTTCTGTCACTGATGCCTGACTACAATGAAAAAAGGCACCTTGGGTATTTTCTCCTTCCTCCCATTTCCACTTGCAGTATTTTTTTTTTTTTTAACGAATCTTAGTTCTCAGCACCAGGAAATGGGAAATAAAAACAGGACTCCAGTTCAGAGGGCGGGTGGTCAGTATGCTGTTGTTCATGTGAATCTGTGAAAGTCCAATATGTTTATTGTTTCATGTCAACGTGTTTTAGCATTTCCCAGGTGAGTAATCTCCTAGCAAGGCACTTGTTTGCTATAGATTTGAGTTTTAAAGCACTCTAGAGCGTCAGTGCTCATATTTCCATGTCAATTAAAATAAAAATGTGTGAATTACAACACTCCCAGGCCTTGTCAGATGTAAATAGAATTGTGATTTTCCCCTGCTCCTCTGTGAGTCTCTGTCAGATTTCTTTGAGTCTCTTATCACTTTCCCTTAGGTCCTTGACTTACCTATTCTTGACTCCTTGTCTTCAATTAATTACATTTCTTGCCCTGGCATTTGAAGACCTTTCCTTTTATGCATTAATTTATTCATTCACCCATTCATTAATCCATTCATTTGTATTTCAGCTAAAACATACTGACTTCCCCCCCCCCCTCTGGTATTCCTTAATCTAGAAGAAAGACACAATATGTCAAAGGGAACTATAATGTGATGAGAGAGAGAGAGAGAGAGAGAGAGAGAGAGAGAGAGAGAGAGAGAGAAGGTGAGGACATGGCAGCAGGGCCAGGGGCTGAAAGATGAACAGATACTCATGAAATGGAGAATCAGTTCTCATAGAACGTTTAATACTTTATTTTCACTATTAAACAAGAAAACACGTAGAGTAGATTTCCTTCCGCAGAGACACCACACTGAGAGAAAAGCACTCTTCTAGAATTCGGGAGCTTAGTCGAGGTCTCAGCACCCTGAACTGTAAAATTAGGAAGGGATTCCAGTTACGGGGACAGGAAAGTTGTCAGCTTTTTGCACACTCACCTGCGCCCCCTGCTTTCCATGTCATCTAACCCAGGACCACGCTGCTGAGAGGAAACATTCCCCACCAGGGATGCTTTCTTTGAGCAGAAACAAAAAGAGGACTGTGTTCAATGTCCTATCTGTTCTGCAGACTGTATCTGTGCTCCCTGACTCAGAAACTAACAGGACTGGTAGCATGCAAACAGCACGGTCCCACTGGTACCCTGGAATTGCACGTGCACAGGCAGATGCCAGCAGTAGCAAGGGATTAAAGGCTTTCAAGAGGCACGCTGAGGGATTGTGAGAGGCTCCAAGGCACAAGTCATCCCCTCCGGAAGACACACTGGTCATAGGAGGTTTGAGAGGCTCTGGAATCTGCACCTTGTTTGATTGATGAGGGTGATCTTCTGCTATAGGAAGAAGCCATTTGATAAAGTCCAAGAGGGGTGGCTATTATTTTTTTCAAAACCCCTAAGTCTAAACTCATCATCACCACTGACAGCATGATCAGGCGCACAAAGAAACAGGGGGCCATGGCATAATGAAAAGACAGAAATAAAACTACAGAGCCTGACCAGGAAGCGGTGCAGACGCATGAGCCACCTAGAAAATACTTTGAAATAACAGTTAAAAAAAAAAAAAAGAAGGAGAGAGAAACCCAGAGTTAAAAGAGAAAACAGATGAGTAAATCTAAATCTAATCGAATGAAGGATGTGTGAGTGAAATGAGAAAACTAATGAAGAGATAAGGCTGAGATATCTGAAAGGGTGTCTGAGAGGCTCCCAGTAACTCACTGGGTCAAGAAGAGGAAAGATCAGTGAGTTCACACAGATGGACTAAAAAAAAAAAAAAAAAAAAAAAATCATTGTGTCTCGGGGCGGAAAAGGAAAACGTAAGAAAGAATGAACAGAGCCAAGGAACTTGTAAGATGCTGTTGCTAAGCAATCCAGTGACCTCATTAGTAAAGCTTCAGAAGGGTAAGAAAGGCACAGAGGGGCTGGAGAGATGGCTCAGTGGTTAAGAGCACCAGCTGCTCTTCCAAAGGTCCTGAGTTCAGTTCCCAGCAACCACATGGTGGCTCACAGCCATTTGTAATGTGATCTGATACCCTCTTCTGGCCTGTGGGTGTATATGCACATTCATATAGTAAATAAATAAATAAAAATTAAAAAAGAAAGAAAAGAAAGAAAGAAAGAAAGAAAGGCACAGAGAATGTATTTGATGAAATAATGGCTAGAAATTCTTCAAATAGAAAGAAAGGAAAATGGACATACAAATTCAAGAAACCTCGGAATTTCACTGAGAACATCCCGTTTGAATCACAACCAGATAGTTAAAGTTCCAAGACAAAGACGAATTTAAGCGGGGGGGTGGGGGGGGGTGGGGGGGGGTGGGGGGGTGCGGGGGGGGGGGTGGCGAAGGCAAGAAAAACAACAGCTCGTTGTATGATAAAGCATTAGGCTTCTCAGCAGAACCTAGAAGGCCAGAGTTGGAAAGTGTTGGAAAGCGAGCCAGGGGTGTCCTTCAAAAACAAAGAACATAGCATCTTCAGGTAAACAAAAACTAAGAGTTAATTACCACAAGACCTTCCCAAGAGTAAATGCTAAACAAATCCTTTGGCATAAAGAAATGGATGATAGACACTCCCACAAATCAAATTCTCCAGAGAGAGGTAAATTTATATACACACACAGTAAACTGTAGTATGGTGATCTTGGCACATACACTCACTTTTAATTCTTGTACGAATGAACTTAAACTACAGAAACAGAGATTATAAAATGTCTATGTTAGTGAGTACACAGTATATAAAGATATAATAAGATAGGGCAGTAGGCCAAGCATACAGGAAAAGAATTTTTGTATGCCGTTGAAGATAAATGGTCATTTCTAACTTTTAACACCTGTTATGGCTTGCAACCATAACCAAAAAAATCTATCAACAGAATATACAGGAGTTCAAGGTTTTATTGGAGAAAGTAACTGAAGACACCTCGAGTTAGAAATGAATCCTGGAGAGATGACTGGACTGCCATTAGAATCTCACTGTAGAACTTTAAAGGCGAATGAATGGTTTGTTTTTTTGTTTTGTTTTTGTTTTGTTTTGGTTTTTGGTTTTTGGTTTTTCGAGACAGGATTTCTCTGGGTAACAGCTCTAGCTGTCCTGGCACTCTCTCTGTAGACCAGGCTGGCCTTGAACTCGCAGAGATCCTCCTGCCTCTGCCTCCCAAGTGCTGGGATTAAAGGAGTGTGCCACCACTGCCCAGCTGGATGGGTTGATTTTTTTTTTTTTTATGGGTTGGCCGAGAAGGTGTCTGTTCCTGGTGCAAATGCTATGGACTTTTATTGAAATGACAAAAACAGATTTAGAATGTTACATACTTAGATGGTAAGGCAGAGACAGGGTTTGAGAGAATTGGCCCCAATTCTGAAAGGAATTCTGTGAGTAAATTGCTATCAAATACCATGGCACACCACAAAACAAACAAACTAACAAACAACACACCCTTTCAGGATAGCAGGAGTTCATTGATATGGCAGGCTTCATTGTCATTTTTTAAATGACATTTATCCTTTGAAATGTTCCTACATATGTGTAATATATTTTTTAAAAATTTTAATTATTTTTACAATGTATCTTGATTGTATTCAGCCCTCATTTCCCACCTCCACCTCTCACCAAGATCAACTTTCCCTCCCAACTTCATTTTCTCCTTTTAAAAAAATTTTTAACCCATTGGATCCAGTTTATATGCTCTTTATATGCTCACCTATTGGGGCATGCTGAATGGACCAGTGGGCGCACTCTTAAAGAGATGTGACTCTCTCCCCTGGCAGTCCACAACAGCCAGTAGCTTCTCAGCTAGGGGTAGATCCTAAGTGGGCCCCTTTGATCTCCATCCCTGACTTTTTAATTGATTTGATTCGACGCAGGTCTTGTGTATGTAACCACAGCTGGCGTCAGCTCACGTGGGCAATGGCCGTGTTCTCACCAAAGGACAGTATTTTCACAACATCTGCCATCTTTCCTCCTCTTATGCAATGTTCCCTGAGCCTTTTGGAGGTAGTGTGGAGGTGAGGTGGGTATAGATATCCCACCCAGGGCTGAACATTCACAGTGGCTTATTCTCTGACCAGCCTTGAGAATGGCACAAATCTATGGATATAAACATAAATATTTAGAAGGCAGTTAGACAAAAGTGACCATTGATAGAAAGTCGTGTCAACAGGCTTTCCCCTAACGCCTATGGCTTCCTTAGCCATGGATTTTTGACAATGTTTATAGTTCCAGGAATGATCTCCTCATGGGGAGCAAGCTTCAGATTCAATCAAAAGAGTGATTGGTTACCCCTCAAGCAGCCTTACCACTGTTCTGGCAGTGGGCATATCTTGTCTGACAGGTGCATGTGGCAGCATGCATGGTCCGGAGCTGAGGAAGACTGTTAATGTCTTTTCCCCGCCCAGCAGCCTGAATAGCACCTTGTAGCACTGTGAAATCTAGCCAGCAGGGAGAGTTTCCTGGCCAGTACAAGACTGATTTCCCTCTGTCTGGCAGCCAAGATGTGTGTTGTGTGTTGTCTAAAGACTGACCACAGTTACTCTAACTTCTGCCCAGCCATCGGCCACAGCAGGATCTTCCAACAGCAAAACTGGGTACAATTTGCTAAAGACTTCAGCTGATCACTGCTACTATTAGCAATGAAGTGTTTTTTAATTAAGCCACATGTATGGTTTTTAAAGACACGATTCTGTTTTACACTTAATAAACTACCAGCGAAGTATAAACATAGTTTTTATTTGCATCGGGAAATAAAAAAAATCCATGTGACTTGCTTTATTGCAATGTGCACTTTATTGCAGTGGTCTGGAACCAAACCATCAATATCTCTGAGGTATGCCTATTCATAAAATGGAAATTGAGAGGGAAATAAAAGCTCCCAATGACAAAAGTTAACAGAACACAAAGGAAAGCAGCAGTGAAAGAAGAGGTGGGGGAGACGCTCCAGAAGTGGGGAAAACAACAAAATGGTGACAGTAAATCTTTTTGTACAGGCAACTGTCCGAATGTAAACTGGATCAAACTCCCCAGTCAAACAAAAGTTACCAGGTTCAGGTAAACAAAACAAAACAGCCCCCTCAAAACACCTAGCTTCCAACTCTACACTTTTCTGTAACAGTTTATTATTTCTTAGAAATCTGTTTGTTTTCTAAGGAGACACAGAAAGGGTGTAGATTAGGAAAGGAGGTGAGGTGGGGGAGAAGCTGGGAGGCATGGGGAGAGGGGAAACTGTAATCAGAATATATTGTATGAAAAAACTCTATTTTCAATAAAAAGAAATAAAATATGATACATATCCCACAGCCCCTTTCCCCCCACAAAAGAATTTCACTGTGTGCACAGCGGAAGGGTATTGTGGTCGGGTTTTATTGCTTGACAAGTGGCAGAGAAAAATAATTGAAATGAAAGAAATATTTGTTTGGGTTCACAGTTTCTGAGGTTCAGATCTGTGACTTACCAGCTTTATTACAGTGGATCTGAGGCAGAATGGAATGGCATGGCATGAGAAGTGCGCAGGAGAGGCCTCTGCCCTGTGGAGGCCACACAGGGGAGGGTGAGGGAGGACAGGCTCAGGAACAGACCCTTCCAAGGCACACCTTCCTGTGACCTCCATCTACTACCTCCCAACAGATTCTCATTTCTAGCCCATCAGTGGATTAGACCATCCATCGAAGCAAAGTGCTCATGATCTACTTGCCTTAGAAATGGCCTCATAGCTACACCAGAAGTACACTTTACCAGCCACCTGGGTTTTTAATCCAAGTTGACAGTTAAGATTAGCCATGGCAGAAGTAAATTGTAACTAAAGTAGAGCTGGAAGTGGCAGCCTGTAAGGTTTTCTGTGACAACGGTGTTATTATAGGCAAAGAAAGCTACTATTATCTAAGGACAAAGGGTCAAACAACCATGAACACATGATGCTATATTCATATACAAATATCTATATATGAGCACTGGAGAGTCTCATATGTGAAGCAAACTCTGACAGAGTCTAAAGGAGACTGAGAGACACAGGAAGAATGAGATTCTTCAATAAGCTGCTTTCAATGGTAGATATAAGAACCTATCAGAAGCTACATCTAAAAAGAGGACTCCGGGATGGTGACCACACCCCACCTGTTAGAGTGCTTGCTGACCGTGCATTAAGCCCTGAGTTCAGTCTCCAGGATGACATAAAATGGAATGTAAGGTCACAAGCATGCCACAGCAGGACTTGGCCAAGGAGAGGCAGGAGGATCAGAAGTTGATGGTCATTCTTGGCCACATAAGTGAGGTTGAGGCCAGCCTAGTATACAGGAGTCTCACAAAGGAAAACAACAACAGAGATCGACTGGGCCCAACTAACATGCACAGAATATCCCACCCAACCTTAGCAGAAAGAGTGGGATGTTTTCCATTCTCCAAGATACAGTGATCATTAGGTTGAAAACAAAGTCTCTGTAAATTAAAAACAAACAAGCAACCCCAAAGTTGCAGTTAAATAAAGTGTCCCTGATAGTAACAACAGAGCAAAATTAGAGCCTAGGAGACAAACTGCAAAATTCCTAAGTTTGTGGAAAGTGGACAATGCGCTTTTGAACAATGAGTTAAAGAAGAAGTCACAGGGAACTAGAAAACTAGTTGGAAATTTCACATCTCAGGAAACCAGAAAAAAAGATCAAACTAAACTTACAGCTCTTGGAAGGAAGGAGAGATAAAAGACCAGAGTGGAAATCAGTAAAATGGAAAACAAGAAGAAAAATCACACACAAAAAAATTGTGTTCTGAAAAGATCAACAAAGTTGATATACTCTTGCCAAAATCAACTAGGAATAGAAGAGAAATGAGTTATGTAACTAAAATCTAAAACGAAAAAAGACATTGCAACAACAATGGAAATGATAAAAACACCAGACAAGTGGGATGACGTAGAAGACAGAGGATACATTTGTAGCAACACACACTCTACAAAGAGGCAATCACAAACAGGAAATTTGAACAGACTCATGACTAATAAGGAGATTAAATCAATATTTAAAAAAAAATCAGGCTGGCAAGATGGCTCACTGGGTAAAGAGGCTTTGCCACTAACAATGGTGATCTGAGATCAGTTTGCCTGGAGCAACACGGCCTCTGGGAGCACCAGGCATACACAGGGTGCACAGACATGCATGCACACAAAGCACCTATATACACTAACAAATTAATTACATGGTTTCAGAAAGCATGCCATTTTTCCTGATCATATGCTACTGTGCCAAGTGAGGTCTGGTTGTGTATGCTTCCTTTTTCAGCGGAGTGGAGTATAAAAGGTGCAGCTTTCTTCTCTCTTCCTGGTGGAGTAGGGAGGAAGTAAAAACAGAAGGGATGAATCGTCTCCATTTAAGGGGGTCAGACACACAGAAGCACAGTGATTGCTTCAGAAACCACTACCTTGTGATGAATCCTGATGGAGCTTCGTCTATTTTACAGCTTAGATTCACCTCTCACAGCAAGAAATCAATTAAACTTGCGCCTTCATCAGGTAATAAATACGATAGGAATGTTTCCCCCAAATGAACCCTGGCAAGAAGGGCTCTTACAGCGTTGGCATACCGACGCTGTACCCCGGAAGTGCTGGAAGTGACACGGGCATATCTGGTCATGACTCTTCTGATTATTTGCTGCGTTGCTGACTAAATCTCCCCAAGGTAGATATGCTCAGATGCTGTTGTTATTGACGATGATACCAGAGAGAAAGGCGCCTTCTCGTCCAACTGAAGCCAAAAGAAAGAAAATGGGAGGGGTGGATTCGGAGGACTTTGCATCTGCCGATGGGAGGTCATTTCAAATACTGGCATGTAACAGGGAAAACGAGCCCTTTCCTTCCCAGTCTGGGAGCCAGCCAGATGTTGCCGTCTGTACTGGACACAGCAGACCACCGTTATGCAGGGCGTTTACAAATATCTTGCCTATGATGCTGGATTTCAGGGTTGTCTGCGTCCATGCTGTCTTTCTGTAAACAGGCTGCTGTGACACGAAGTGGGGCTGACCTGCTGAAAAATCAACCACTGGGTTGTCACTCTTAACCAAGTATCTCGTTGTGTATTTGCGGGATCACAGCCTTTATTCTCGAAACAAATCATTAAAACAAAAACCAAGATAAGGGGACTAAATGCACTCAACACTGTTTGGGTTCAAACATCCTCTGGTCTCTACCTGCTGCAGGGCAGGGAGTAGCTATCTACCCTGAATTCCCCAGCCCAGGGGCGGGGCTTCCCCTCTCCCACTGGCTTTTCACTACATAAGCCAGACATTTTGATTTCCCCCTCCCCCTTTTCTGCACCTCCCTTCTTCTCTCTGTATATGCCTTCTCTTTCCCACCTCTCACCTCCCTTCCTCCCTCCCTCCCCATGCATGGCAGCCCAGAGCGGCTCTCAGTAAACATGCATTTATATACTTTGTCTTGCAATTAGCTCGTGCCAGCATTTCCATCAAACAACTACTGACATGCAATGCTTTCCTCTGGTTAGATCCACTTCCCTTCACTCTGGCGGAAGACATTTTAAGCACTGTTTTCTCTATCTAACCAAACTGAGAAAAGCCAGGGTAATGAACACAGTTCAAAGTTGAGAAGCTGACTTTTCTCTTTTTCTCTAACTTTCCTTCCTTTTGTTTTTGGATTTTTTTTTTTTCTTTGACTTTTCGATACAGGGCTTCTCTATGTAGCCCTGGAACTCACTCTGTGGACCAGGCTGGCCTTAAACTCAGAGAGCCTCCTGCCTCTGCCTCCTGAGTGCTGAGATTAGAGGCGTGCACCACTACCATTGGCTTCATTTTGGGATTTTAAAAGTTCATTTAAAATTGTAATCATTCTTTCACAATGTCTCTTCCTTCTCTCTGTCTGTTTCTCTCTCTCATACACACACACGCACGCACACACACACACACACGGGGGGGGGGGGGGAGGAGTGCGCTTTGATCATATCCCCTCAATTATTACCCTCTCTTATTCCTTTCTTTCTTCTCCCTCCCACTGAACCCTTTCTTCTCCCCACCAAGTCTTCCCCCCTACTTTCTTTTGTAGCCCACTGCATTTAATTATGGTTGCTTCCGTGAGTGTGGATTGGGGTTTATTTACCAGAGAAACTGCAACTTCCCAGTGGCTATAACACCGATGAATATGAACTCACCCCATACATCAGACCCAGATACAACGCTAGTGAGTATGAGCTGCCCCCTCCAGCTCCAGAAACCATTGATAGTCCGTAGCTCCTCCGGAAGGGGTGGAGCCTCTCGAACCCCTCCTCCAATCATAGTGGAGGAGGCTCAGTCTTGTTCAGTAGCCATGGCTGCTGTAAATTCATGAGTGCTACCGTCATGCCAGGTCCAGGAGACAGTATTTCACAGTGCTCTTTCACATCCACTGGCTCTTACTTCTTTCTACCCCTCTTCTGCTATGTTCTCTGAACCTTCTGGGGTGGGCGTGGTGCTTCAGATGTCTCATTTAAGGCTAACCACTCAACGGTCGCTTAATCTCAGCACTTTGGCCAGTTAGAAGTCTCTGCGTTAACCATCCATCGTCCACTGCAAACAGAAGCTTCTCTGACCAAGGCTGAGAGCAGCACTAATCTCTAGGTATAAAGATCTGTATTTAGAACACAGTTTGACATCACATCTGTTTAGCAAAAGAACGGTAGTAGGCTTCCTCACTAAGGCCTTTGACCTTCTGACCTATGTGGTTTTGACTAGGTATACAGTAATCAATAGAAATTCCTCTTGTAGAGCAAGCTTCAAATCCAATCAGAAAGCAGTTGGGTTGCCCTCACAATAGTCATCCCTCATTGTACCAGTGGGCACAGCTTCAGAGCCCGGAGTTTTCTGTTGACGCTATCTTCTTTTCTTTCTTTGGAATCTAAAACTATGGGAAGTCTTCCAGGTTTACTCTGCCACCTCCAGTGTGTTCTACAGCCAAGGCAAGTGAAAAAGAGTCGCTGCATGTGGGCTGAATGAGGTGAATCAAAAATGTAAGAAACTGAGATCCAGTTGTGTAACAGCAGTTTCCTCCAAGATGAAAGCATTCTATTTGGCAGAGAGCTCCCTTAAGCAGGAAGGTAAACAACTCAAAACAGCTTCAGGAAGTTCCTGAAGCTGACCAGATTCACTAGGCTACGCTCTACTAGAGTAAGCAATAAAGACGGCTGACAGCCTCTTTTAGATGAGTCAAGCTACCAAGAAGACTCTGAGATCTGATCACTTGCTAGAAGAAGCAGAATCCAGTCCAACTGCCTGGTAAAGACACTGTCTAACCTGTTTAGCTGCCTGCAGGCTGTGCAGTGAGCCTTAGGCTCCCAGCTTTGTGAGCTGCCACCTGTGCTGGGGTGGGCTTTGGTGATGCAGCTGTCTTTAAGTAATTTCTACTCCTGTAGGTTACACCTCACCCATATAAAATAAAATTCATTGGTTCACCAAGTTGGACCTTGTGTGGCATCCATACTTTGGTCTGTTGTGGGTTTCCTATCTGGGGTGAGTAGCTGTGTGTGTCGCATCTCTCCAGGAAAAGTTTTGTCACACAACAGTGCCCTGTTACTATTTCACAATTGGGGAAACTGAGGCAAAGCACCTGAGCATGGCTTAGCTGAAGTGCAAAGCAAAAGTGAGGCACGTGAGCAAAATCAGAGCTTTGCACACTACAGCCCTGTCACCTCACTCCGGCAAGGGAGGTGCATATGTGCACAGCAACGCTCCAGCTTTGCCAGGGCACCAGATGGGGTTGGAAAGCCACGGAGAAGAAGGGAGGCATTTGATGCTCCACGTGGAATCAGCATTTGCTTACAACAAGAAGCATTAAACAATTTTCCACATTCCCTCTAAATGAATGGGACTCCACAGGAAAACCCTAAAGGGAAGTGTTTGAGAAATCGGTGGCAGAGGAATTTAACTACGAGGAGAGAGAGAGCCAGTTCATTCTGTTTGCTTATTAATAGGTTGTGTGTCGCTGGCTCCAGGGGGAACAGCCTCTTGAATAGCTGGCAGGGAAAGGCATTCAAGGCCTCCTGCTTGATGAAAACAGGGACTAGCAGGAGGGGAGAAGGGAAGTAACTTCAGCAAAGATTGGGAAGCGTGTCCTCCGGAATGAGAGCAGGTTGCTGCTAATTTGACTGTCTAAGATATTGTGGGCTGTCAGATCCAACTAGGCAGCATTCTAGAGGACATTTTAGCCTCCAGTCTTTGGGGGTGTGCGCACGCCCACGAGTATGTGTTCATATTTTGAGTAGCGTATGTGAGTACATGCCCATATTTGTATGTGCCAGTGCACATGTGCATGCCTGTATATGACAGGTATGAAATTTTAGTTAAAAATAACCTGTGTGTCTGCGTGCATGCACTTATGCACTTGCATGTGTATGGGTGTGAGTGCATGTGTATGGGTGTGAGCACATGTGTGTGCCAAGGTGCACATGTGTCGGGTCAGAGGTCACCCTTCCATGGTCACTCCTCCCTGTGTATCTTTTTTGGAGCAGGGCCTCTTTATCACTGCATAAGCCAGACTGGCTGGCCTCCCAGCTCCTGGGGAGTCTCCTGTCTCTGCCTTCTATCTCTCCCTAGGGTGAGCTAGGATTTGCTGACACATGTGTTACTGCTTTTATCGGGATTTTGGGAGGTCTGAACTCTGCAGTAGCAAGTATTTTGATGAACTGAACCATCTCCCCAGCTCAAAGCTATGGGTTTGAGGTACTAGGGCCCCTTCAGAGGTCTACAGATCTGTACATTAGACAAAGGTGCCTTTCTGGGAATAGGGCTCATAACGTTCACACAATGCTAAGAAGCTAAATACTGCTTCCTCTTTTTCTAATTAATTATATAAATAACTGCATCGGTTTTTAAACTACCCAACTCATGTCTAACTAATAGACATTTTATGCCTGTCTATACATACAGTCACATGTCACTTCAGGGCAGTGATGTGTTCTAAGACGCAAGGCACCTGGGGACTGACTTTGTTGCTTTATGAACATCATCATGAAAACTAAAATGGCTGTGGTGTTACTAGCCTATATAATATTATGGGACCACCTTGTGCACGGGACCCCTCTACCAGATCTCGTGACGTGACCTGGTGCATGGCTGTATATTTGGACACTGAAGCTTCATACACGCACGTCTGGAATGACAGAGGAAGTCTGCATAATTCTGTGAACTATTTTCTTAAAGTCTTAAAGAGCGTGAGCATCTAAAGACATTCCAGCTCTCTGTAGGTGCGTGTGCAGGTTTATCTCCGTCTTGGCTGATGCTGTTGCTATGGTTTATTAAGTACCAAGTGGTCCAGAAAAAATAGAGGCCTGGAAACTTACTGTTTCAGGGGGTTTGGGGGTGGTGGTGGGGGTAGGGGTTGTGATGTTTTGTTTCTGTAGCTGATGTTAGTCTGAACGCACGATCCTTCTCCCTTGGCTTCCTGAGTGTTGGGTCTGTAGCTGTGCCACTGTGGCAGCCCGTTTCTGCTTCCAGATAAGATGAAGCATGTGTGTGATAGACCGAAAGAAGCCGGTGGCCCACGACAGCCATCTCCTCCCTCCTCCTCACGCGTCAAGTGGATGCCTCAGACTCCTCAGGCTAAGAGGTCTCCCTTCCAGCAAGGGGACAGCAGTGATTGCCAGTGTCACACTGAGTGGAAGGAACATCACTTTCTTTCAGAGTTTCTCAGTGCCCTCTTTTTTTTTTTTTTTTTTTTCCTCAGTGCCCTCTTATTTTGTGTTGTCTTTACTTCTTTGATCTTTCTTGACTGTCTCTATTCTTCTCCTACCATCCCTGGAAGGAGCAGTGAGTTAGTGTCTGCTTAACCTCTGTTGGCTTTGAAGTTAAGCACAGTCGTCATTTCTACTCTTGTAGTGGCTGCCCTTGGAATGTTGTAACAGCTTTATGGAGATATACAACTCACTCGCTATTGCTGTTCACCCAGGTGGTATGGACCATACAGTGGCTTTTAGTGTATCCAGGGTGATACAGCTATCAGGTTGCTGGTTTTTTTTTAATCACCCAGGAAAAACTCCACAGTCGTTAACAATTTCTGTCATTCTCCTTAGCCCTTGCAAACTACTAATCTATTTTTTGTCTCTGTGGATTTGTCTATTCTGAACACTTCATATAAATGGCATCATACTGTGAGTGTCATTCAGTGGATGGCTTCTCTCACTCAGCCAAAGGTTTTCAGGATCTGCCATGCTGTACTACGAGCTCATTCTTTGTTACATTTAATGGCCGCATGCTGCTCTTTTTGCACAGGCAGACCTTATTTATTCATCAACTAATAATAACTCATCAAGTAATCAACTGACGAACATCTGGATGTTTTTATTCTGTGTGTGTGCACATGTGTGTGGAGGCCAGAGGAGAACCTTGACGCAGTATCTTTTGGGGCTGTCCATCTTGTTTTATTTTTTGAGACAGGGACTCTCCTTGGCCTGGAACTTGCTGGCTAAGCTGTATTTGCTGGCCAGCTAGCCCCAGGGATTCCCCTCTCTCTGACTCTCCAGCAATACAGTTATAAGTGCAGGCCATCACACCCAGCTCTTCTTTGAAGCTTGTCTGTTGCCATAGCAAGAGTGTGACCTGGGTGGGCATCTTGCTTTAGTCTGTCCCTGGAATACATGAGGTGTCAGCAGTTAACCCACAGAGTGGAGCAGAGCTGCAGGAGACCTGGAACTCTCATATGACACGAAGAACAAACACAGCATTTTAAACCACTGAAACCAGGAGACCGCTTGTTACACAGCAGATGCTTATAATTACACATCATACTGTGTTTCAAGTTCCCCTCCCCACCCGCCCCCGAGTCTGGAGAGATGTCTCAGTGGTTAAAAGCTCTTAATGCTCTTGTAGAGGACCCAGGTTCAATTCCCAGCAGCCACATAGTAGCATACAACTGCCAACTCCAGCTTCATGGGCCCCCATGGCCTCTTTGGGCCTCCACAAGTTCCTGCATGCACATGGTTCTCATTCATACTCAAGCACATACATATAAAATAGGAAATAAATATTTTTTTCTCCAGAGCCATAGACCATGAACATAAGGGTGCTTTATCCCTTTCATTATGGTAAAGCTCGATGAATGTACGTACTGTGAATTAATACTAGCTGGGACCCTCTTGCCCGTTATCCTTTGGTATCCTCCCTGCCTTCTTCTTGGAGCTTCTACTAAACGTATGCTGGACGTTCTCATTGTACTGTATTTTCCATATCTCTTAAGCACTTGATTGCTTTTTTTTTTTTTTATATATATTACCCGCTTCCTTAATTTTTGCATCCTTCCGTCAGAGTAATTACCCCAGAACTTGCATTAAATGGAGGAACTTTCTTCTTTTCTGAAATTTTAGGATTGGCAAGTGTCCACTTTTCTTAAGCTTGTGACCATTGCTCATCAAAGATGATTTTTCTCTTGTGGTGTGTAATGATATTGGAAGCTCATTTCCAGTGAGCACTGGTTTAAAGAATGTTATGAGATTAGCTCATAACTTTCTTCCCCTTAAAGCAAGAAGACAGTGCTTATGTGTTGCCCCATCCACATATGGCACTGGGTTGTCTTCGCTGGCTTTCAAGGTCATTGTTTCGTGTTGTTCCCAGATATCTACTGTGTGATAAAACTGGCCATCCTCTGTTTTATCAGTACAGCTTCTAAGTCCTTTGCAAACTGAAGGCGCAGCCCATCGCAGAGCTGAGGGAATGTGCAGGGTTCATGGAAGGAGCTAGGGCCCGGCCTCAGCTCTTAGGTTGTTGCCCTTAATTGAAGCCCTTCTACCCAAGGCTGTGCCATCCTCTCCTGAAGGCTGCATCCTGGGAAGCCTGTTCCATCTGTTTTGATCTGAGTGAGATCACTTAAAGAACCCATCTCTATTTTCTCAGTTTCTTGTTACTTCACTTTAAAAGTGGCTTGCCAGTGAGTTGGGGACTCAAATGGATAGATTTGTACTTCATTTAATTAATTAATTTTCCTGTTGTTGTTGGTAGTACTGGGAGTGTGTGTGTGTGTGTGTGTGTGTGTGTGTGTGTGTGTGTGTGTGTGTGCATGTGTGATATGTGTATGGGTGTCTGTCGAGGTCAGAAGAGGATGTTTGATTCTCTGTACCTGGATTTACAAATGGTTGTGAGACACGTAATATAGGTGCTGGGAACCAAACCCTTGTCCTCTGCTAGAGCAGCAAGTACTCTTAACTGCGAGGCCATCTCTCTAGCCTTGTATTACTCATTTAAAGATATTTGTGTGTATATGTGTGATGAATATTGTGTGTTTATCTGCGCCTGTGTTCACGTATATAAAAGCATTCCTTTCACCTTGTTTAAGACAACCTATTTTTTTAAAAAAAAATAGGGTTTCCTTGTGTAGACCATGTCTGCCCAGAACTCACTGTGATCCGTCTATCTCTGCCTCCCCCCTGAATGCTGGGATTAAAGGCAAGCGCAGCATGCTCAGCAAGCAACCCCTTGCTCACTTCTCAGTGTACCGGGCTAGCTGGCCCAAGGGCTTCTGGGTACTATCATGTCTCCACTTTCCTCTGGGATTACAGACATGTGTTGGATGGCAATACAACTTTTATGTAGGTCCTGGGGATTCATACTCAGGACCTCAGTTGTATGACAAAGACTTTAACTGCCAAGAATCTCCCCAGTGCCACCCATAGTTTTTTTTTTTTTTTTAATCCCATTGGCGAGGGACAATTCTGTTGGATTCTACTTGCTCACAGGCTCAGAAGTCAGATCCCTGGACACAGGGGAAGAGCAGTGGCCAGGTGGAGACAGGAAGTCCCTCATGGGTGTGGAAAAGTCTAAACAGTTTGTTCAGGAATTAATTCATATTCCATCTCTTCCATGAGCATCAGCGCCCCCTCCTTTTCTCTTTGAGACAGGGTCTCACTATGTAAGCCTGGCTGTCCCAGAACTCATTATGTTAACTCGGCTGGCCTTGAGCTCACATGTCCTGTCTCTGCCTGGATTAAAGATGTGAGCCTTATATCTTCAAGGTGAGTTTCTCAGCTTTCCACTTTGTATAAATGATGTGTCTTTCTACCCCTGTACTACTAGTATATTTTATTACATAGTGTCTTTCTAATCTGTCCCAATATTGGATGATTTAATCTCCCTTATAATCCTGTAATCCTTATAATTCTTTTCAATGAACTAGAGAATTATTCAGTCACAAAAATATGTTTGAGATTTGATTAGATTAATTACATGAACAAATTAATTTAAAAGTAACAGATATCTTTAGGAAAATGAGCCACCTTGAGATGTTTGTTTTTCTGTTTTGTGATTTTTTTTTCCATCTTCTATAATTAAAAGAAGATTTATATTCCTTCATATAGCATTTCATATAAAATTCATTATGTTTTCTTTTAACTGAATCCAGTTATTTCTATTTTTCAGTTTTTCTTTTTTGTGATTTGATGTGTGCCCACTTGTTTGTGCGTGTCTGTTGTCTGCAGAGGCCAGAAGAGAGTGTCAGATCCCCTGGAATTGGAGTTAAAGAGGATTGTGACCTACCCTATGTTGGTGTTAGAAACAGGACCCTAGTTTTCTGCAGGGCAGTGAGTGCTCTTAGCCACTAAACCATCTCTCCTGCCTCAACTTAAAAACATTTTGAAGAATCTTCCTGACCATGTACGTGTACAGTGCAGTAAGGCTGAGCACATTGGCCCTGCAGGGCAGCCACCCAGTGAAACTCTAATTCCACATCCATGAAGGACTTCTGGTCATCAGCTGGCCCTGGGCAGGAGCTGAGCCTGTGAACAAGAGGAGTCCAACATAAGTGTCCCTTGCCAACAGGCTCTTCCATTGAGCCCAGGAGTCCTTGGGACTCAGCAGGCGACTGCCCTGTGGGAATTCCTTCCTCTGGGAGATGGACAGGCGAACATTTCAGTGTGTGTAGAGCACACTTCATTTTCTCACCAGCCTTTATCTACACATGCACACCACACTTGCTTCCACCTCTTGGTGTCCTGACTAATCGCCCCCCCCCATGAAAACACACTACAAACACTTCTGAGACTCAGTTTTAACTTCTCCTGGAGACCCATCTAGAAGCAGAATTGCACATGGTGGTTTTGTTATTACGAGCGCTGTGTTCTGTAGTTCTTAGCTTGATTTCCTTTGCATCAGATTTTGTAGTTGGTTCCTGGTGCTCCAGCAGTTCTCTGGCTTGGGCCAGCATTAGAGGCACCTGGGAGCTTTTACAAAGCACCCAGGCCTGGCTTTATTAAAAAACAATTACGCAGCTTCTTGGGTGACCCAAGATATTGATAATTCAAAAAGTTTCCCAGGTGATTATCAGGTGAAACATAACTTGAAGACTGTCGTAAACCACACACTACATCTTTGAGATGCAGTCATTGTAAAGTCTGGTCATGGAGAGGTCGGAGGCGGTGCTAATGCCTGCAGAGAGTGATGTTCCATTTCTCTCTCTATAGTTACATTTCTCTTTAATGTGATCTTAAAGAAAATAGCACCTTTATTTATTCTTCAAACTCTTCTTGTGTGTAGACAATGTATTTTAATTGGTTCACACCCACTGCCTCCCTTCAAGTCTCTCTTGGGGCCCTCCACTCCCAATTAATAATCCCCTGAGTTCAATTAGCACTGACCATATGTGCAGGGGTGTGGTCCCCAGTATGCGTTTGACTGAATTAACTAAAACTTACTGCATGTATGTTTTCTCTGATCCTGATTTTAGTATATTATCTTTTCGGACAGGGCAGAGATTTCCTTTATTTTTATTAGTGTTTTGGTTAGCCTGCAGAGAAAGGGGTTTCTCTGTGGCATTTTAACCCTTGCACACGGCTACACTCTCTTCTCTTCTAATTTGCCCCCTTCTTGTTGGTCTTCTTCCCACCCCCCACCCCCCCTGTGCCCCCCAAACATTCATGGAAGTGGTGGGGGGGAGGGGAGGGGCTGTCTGTTGCCAATTTAAGAGAATACATTTGCTATATTTGCCCTTTAAACCTGGTTTTCAGAAAGATTTTTCCCTCTTCTCTGTGTGCATTTCTCACACAAGACTTAAGCAAGCACAGAGGGTGTTGTAAAAAGAATTCTCATTAGACATGTATTTTGTGCTCATTTTTGCTATAAATTTGATCAAAATATATGCTCAATTATTAATGCATTTAATTTGAATTTTTCTTCCATTCTTCTCTGAGATATTAATCAAACAGCTCATCTTGTTGGCCCAGTTGACACATTGAGGTGTATCACTGGGTTTGCTCGTATTGAAAGCAAGGGTCAGGGCTTTTCTATAACAATGGTGTCTCTGTCCCTTACATTGTGACCCATGACTGTTTGAATTCTACAGCTGCCCTGATCCTAGAGGCACAGCTCTGCCTCCGCTCTCGCTCAGTCTTTCCACTTAGGCTGGACCAGGTATTCAGCACTGCTGCTCACCTCCACGTTTTGTTTCTGGACATTTTCTGGGAGTTACTGTGTCTTCACCACTCTAGGATGGATGTAAGTTCAGAGCATAAGACAGAGGGGAGTGGAATGCTGCCAAGACTAAAAGATAGTGCCCACCTGATTGACAGCTAGTGCTCCCTGTCGCTGAGTCAGGCAACAATAGAGTGTGTGTATGTGTGTGTGTGTGTGTGTGTGTGTGTGTGTGTGTGTGTGTGTGCGTGCGTGCGCGCGCGCGGGCTCGTGTGGGCATGTTAACGCAGCCATTCTCTCTCTCTCTCTCTCTCTCTCTCTCTCTCTCTCTCTCTCTCTCTCTCTCTTCCTCCCTCCCTCTCTCCCTCCCTCTCTCTCTCTTCTCAATGTCTTCTGCTTTTCAGGAAGTCTTCCTTCTTTCTGTCTTACTTTTATTTAAAAAAATATATCTCTTTGCAGTACTGGGGATTGACCCTGGGTCTGGTACATGCTAGACAAGCCTTCTATTACAGAGCTACTTTCGCAGCCCTTAAAAAACTTTTTCTTTTTTGAAACAGGGCCTCATTAAGTTTCCCAGGCTGGCCTTGAGTTCACATTGTGATCCTCCTGCCTCAGCCTCCCTAAAAGCCATGATTATAAGCCTGTCTCACACTGCTTGGCAGAACAATCTTTTTTAGTATTATTATCCCACAGTATCTTTAACACGATTCCGTTCGTGTGTGGATCATAGGCTTCCTCCTGGATTTCTGGCACAATTTTATCTGGAAGATTTTCTGCTCATTTGGATGTAAACTTCTGTTTCCCCTCCTTGGTTTCCGTGCAGGTGCTTTAGTACGGAGTTGGCAGAAAGGCATTAGGGTTGAGGTTTCTGACACCGTGTTGACGGGGGTGGGGGGGGGGGTGGGGGGTTGGGGGGTGGGGGGTGGGGGTCTAGTTCAGAATCTTATCTTATTTTACCCACTTTGTGTGTCTTAATGGGGGGAGGGGTGATGTGCAGATTTGGATTAAGGGAGATTAGAGAGGAAGCCTTGAGATTAGTGAGAAAGCTATGATAACACATTTAAGTATTGGAGGACACTTTCATGCAGCAAAGCATAAGGGACTAAGCTGAGTGTAATTGGATATAAGCAACCTTGTGGAGCAGTGGGATTTGGTATCAGGAGATCTGAGCTTTAACCTTAGTGCCAAGTAATCCTAACCAGCTGTGCAAACTCCAGCAACTCTTTTAACTTCTCCAAGTCTTGGTTCACTTGCGGTGGTTCATTGTGTGTGTCGACTTGGGCTAAAAATGCCCACGCAGCTGGCAAGTTATTGTTTTGGAGTGTGTGTCTCTGTGAGGTTGTTTCAAGGGGAGAGCGGCATTCGAATCAGTGACACAGGAAAGATCTGCCCATCCGGGGCTGCGGAGAAGGCTCCGTGAACAAGTCCACTAGCTGCTCTTCCAGAAGATCCAGGTTCGATTCCCAGTACCCACATGGTAGCTCACAACCTTGTGCAATTCTGTTCCAGGGGTTCTGACACCCGCTTCTGGCTTCTGTGGACACTTCACGAATACGGTGCACAGGCATCTATGCAGATAAAACACCCACACACATTACAAAAAAAAAATCTGCCTGCCCTTTGCCCTTGCCCAGGTCGAAGGCCATTGCCCAGGCCCCAGAAAACAGCTACCACAGGAGGCAGAAGACAATGAGTTTGTTCACTGTCCGCATGCTGGGCAGTTATCCTCTTCAGCCTCGGGCACTGTGGCTCCTTCTCTTGGTCCTTTGGAGTAAATGTTAAACCTCTGGCTCTGAAGCTTTTGGGGCGGGGACTGGATTCCACCACTAACTTTCTTAGATCTTCCACTTTCATAGAGCAGAGGGTGAGACTTTGCTCCCCAAATGGCATGAGCCAATACCCACCATAAACCTCCCTTTCTATGTCTATGTGCCACGGTCCCCGCTTACTGTTGGCTTGACTTCTGTTTTACGATTCTACAGTCCACATTCAATGGAAACGGAACTTCCCGCTTGAATTTGCATTGTTTTCCAGACTGCTCATGTGCTCTGCAATACTCTTGCAATGCTGGGCAAACTATCTTAGGCTGGTTCTGCTTGTAGTGCATCCTGAGCGCAAACAACTGACTCTTTCCATGTGTCCTGTCAGTCTGGTACACCATTCTGTAGATGAGGGCTACCAAATGCATTTTTTAAAAACTTGTGATATCTACAGTTTACAATGAGTCTCATGGGAAACTGCCTTAACGTAAATTGGGGTGACTCCTATACGTCCTGTCACTCCTGTTTCTAGGGAGAAGGCTGATACACGCCTTATATGAGAAAGGCGAGCCTCATCCCTGGTTCTTGTTGTTGAGTGCTGTTTTAGCCTTAGGTAATCCCGTGTGCGAAAGTGAAGGATAGGGGCACTGAGGGCAGTCAGAGCCTGGCCAAAGACATGCATAGCATGACAGGTCGGGTTCCGGTAGAGAAGTCAGGCCTGTTTCCAGAGGGTTTCTGAGTTCAATGCGTGTGGTGTTTGCTTCAGGGGCTAAGGCTGACACAAGCCTATAGCTTACCCAGACAAAGTAACAAGAAAGGACATATTTGAGTTTCTATAAAATGTTTTAATCTTACATATTATTTGGGCGGGCAAGCTTTGCAGTAATTTAGTTAAAATCTTCCTTCCTTCCTTCCTTCCTCTGGGAGGCAAGGGTTTCTCCGTGTAGTCTTTGCTGTCCTGAAACTCGCTCTGTGGACCAGGCTGGCCTTAAACTCAGACATCTGCCTGCCTCTGACTTCCAAGTGCTGGGATTAAAGGCGTGTGCCACCACTGCCTGACTCAAAATTTCTTATATGATAGACTGGTGAGGTGAAGTCCTGAGTTCCACATAGAAAGTCAGGTGTGGCAATGCACACTGGTAACTCCAGCGCTGGGTGCAGGGAGACAGACAGGTCCCCGAGGCTCATTAGCCTGCCAGACTAGGTGAATTGCTGAAATCTAGGTTTAGCAAGAGACACTATTTCCAAAAGTAAGGTAGAGAGTGATAGAGGCATTTCATGTTGACATCTGGCCTCTACAGACACACACTAACAAATACATACACCACAAAATATCCCCCAACACACACACACACACACACACACACACACACACACACACACACACACACACACACACACACTAGCAGCAGCAGCAACAACAACAGTAATAATAAAATTTCTGTCTAAAGTATAATCTTCATCTCTGGCAAAAGCAAATTTTCACATACAAAGAAATGTATGCATATATATATACATACAGGGGCTGGCATCATTATCAGTTTGCTTTAGCAAGATTATTTAACATAAATGAGACTGCCCACACTATAAATGGACACTCCAGAGCCCATTGCCATTTCTGTGATTCCAAAGACTGAGATTTTCCTCTCGGAGCCAAGCTGCCTTAGCGTTTTAAATACTGTCTCTCTGATTGTGCAGTTGACAGAGAAACCAAAGAAATTTGATCTATTTCATGTGCTGGTCAGAAACTGGGATCTTGAGGTCAGTGGCTGTGTTTTATCAGCTCTCTAAACTCAGTAACTGGCGCAGAGTAGACGTGCCGTAAATATAGTTAGCCGGGTTGAATTACACACGGCACCAGGTGGGGATCTGAAGGTGCCCACTCTTTCTCCATCCGATTTTGTCCTGCGTCTTTGGCCCAAATTTCCCCCTCCAGGTGCCTGTCAGAGAAGGGCACACACTTGAAATATTTGCTCACAAGTTAATTTGGAGACCTGGATCTCAGCACTAAGGGGGATGGGGAGGAGACGCCTCCGGCTGGCGTTTTGAAACTAAACAATTAAGTTCATTAACAGTAATGAAACAAGGAAAAAACAAGCAGCAGGGAGAAGCACAAGTGTAAAATGAGCAATGGCTCCTCTCTCTCCTCTCTTTTCCTCTCCTCTCTTTCCTACCCCCTCCCTCCCTCTCCACCTCTCTCCCTCTCTCAAAATGAAAGTTGCTGACCCTCTGAGCTTTGTGTTCCGTTGTGACCCACGAAACTACTGTGTTCCTGAATAACAGTGACTAATCGTTGGGAAAAACAGACCTTTTAAAGAGAGCTAATTTGAAGCAGCTTGGTCCAAAAGGGCAGATCTTGTGTTTTGAAAATATAAATGGATCAGTGCTGATGCCACGTTCCCTGACAACCAGTGGCAAATATGCTGTGTGTGTGTTTGTGTGTGTGTACTAGAAATACATCTTTCTAGTGCCGTGCAATGTTGGCAGTTGCCTACGTTACATTTGTTGGGTGGCAGTACAGAAAAAAAAAAAAATTCCCTAGAGGCCTCTATAACCAATGTCTGCTGAAGGGCTCTTACTGTGCCCTGTGGTGAATGTAGGGTGAGCTTAGCAGAAAGGGGAGGCCTGATACAAGAACTACCCCCCCCCAACCCCCACCTCACTCCACCCCCCCCACCTCTTACTCCACTCCCCACCCCTGTCATGCCTCCACAGATCTATGGAGTGGACTCCAGACAAGCAACCTCAGAGCTACTGCCAGGCCCTGAGGGGTGGAAAGGAGGGCGGAAGGGGAAGGTGAGCCAGTCCCACATGGCTGGGACACTTTGTGACATGCCTCTAATAGGCGAAATAAAATTGTAGTCACCGCTGTAAAAGACTCTTGTGCTGCAATTTATTAATCAGGGTCTGGGGAGATCGATGACACTGAATGATGATGGAGCATTAGGCTAACCCCCTGGTCCTCGGGCAGAGCGGCTCTCTGGATGGGGTGCAGATGCTCACATCTGCTTTTGTTAGAGACCCAAACTCCTGCATCCTGGTGTGAAGTTAATGAAGGCCCCTGCATTATTCCCCACATTCCTTTAGCAGAGTAAAGTGTGGCTGGCCAACCTGGAAATCCAATGAGTTAATTAAGGCAGAATTGTCTATGATTTCCTTTTCCATTATAACTGCCCCCTCTGCCCTTCCCCACCCGCCTCATGGAGGAGGTCCCCCTCCTCCCTGCAAGCCTAAGCAGTGAAGCTGCCTCTTGCCCCATGTGCCAGGATGATTAATGGAGGGACGACAATGGGGTCAATTAGCCAGGTCGGCTCGAAGCTGAAAGGTGGAGTGTGTTTCTTTATTGAACACTGCATGCGCACTCCAAACTGTGACCTGTGCCGCTGTGATTTATTACAAGGGCAGTCTTCTGATCACTTACCTTCAGCGCTTGGACCTTGGCTTTGAAAACCCGGTTTTCACTGTCAATTAACACCAGACAAGGAGATCCATTCAAAATCTGAAATGCATACCTAACAACAGAGTGGGGGTGGAGGCAGCTGAGGGAGCAGCTGACTGTGGAGGAAGGTAGCCTGGGACAGTGGCCCAGACACTAAAGGGCCCCACAAGCTCTGGACTGGCTGGGTCACCATACCGTGGTGGGGCTTTCCTTTGAGCGCTGACATGCTCTGGGTTAGAAAGGAGGTCTCCTGCTTTGCCAAAGATTCTTAAAGGAGTCACTGTTAGTCCCAAAGGGTACAATCTGCAGTCCAGCTTGGACGTGTCAGGGGGCTATAGGAAAGAAAGCTTAGTTGGCCTGTGTGTTGAAGCAAGGCTCAAGCATGGGCCTTTAAAGTAGAATCCCAGTGTGAGCCACTGGCATACCTGGAGGAATCATCTGTGCCTTCTTAGCATCTCTGTGCATCTCAGTGGGTTGGTATTTGTATTGAAAATATCTCATCATACCAAATTACCTTATGCACATTGATGACCTTTTAATGATGTAACTGATCACCTTAAACAGTTGCTATACGCAAGTAAAGGGGGCTCTCAGAAGAAGAGAAGCAGGCAGGATGTGAGTCAGAGCTGGGCTCTGCAGGGATGTTCAGGGTATCGGTGGGTAATGCATGTCTTCTCCTTCTCTTACTCTCAGGAACCTTAGAATACTTTCGATGTGTTCTTACCATTGAAATGCCTGCAGGAATGGCATGTGAACCGAACTGAGCTGGGATGAATTGGGGTAAACTGAGTGAGTTTGGGTGTGTTGGGGTAAGTTGGGGTGAGTGTGGGTGAGTTGGGGTGAATTGGGATGGGGGCGGGGCATATCCCTGCATATGCTGAGTTCTTACCCGGTTTTACTCCAGTTTTAATCCTCATCCCTCCAGGTCTTTGCTCAAAGGATGCCTTCTTCCTGAAACCTTCCATGATCATTGAGTCATCTCACACTTACCCTTTGACTTCCCCAGTGTAATTTCCTTCTGAACTCCTGTAACCATCTGACAATCTCTATTTTGTCTGACTTTAATCAATGTACCCGTTTATTGGGTATGTGTGTGCAACATTAGGCTGTGAGGAGCAGAGGGGTTTGGGGACAAAACTGTTCATAAGTGCATCCCTTGTGACAATGTCAAGAGGAATGAACATAGGAAGCCTCCTTTGCTCTGTAGGCGTTTCTTCACAGGGCATGGCTTACTAAGTCCACAGACTAGTTAATTTATATTTTACAACCTGTTTTGCTCAGTATTTACTTCCATTTTGCTTGGCCACTCTATCATTGACAGTGTTAATAATGATACTGATGATTTTTAAAAAATGCTTTGCATTCTATTGCGACTCCCTGTGCCTGTCCAAAGCACTTTTGCATGGGTTACCTATTCAAGCCTCTATAAAACTAAAGGACAGCTCCATCTGGTGATAGTCCCCTTTGTGTGGCTTTGCAGTTAGCACATAAGAGGGGCCCAATACCAGCAGTTGTTATTTTGCATTCTAGACAACAGAACAACCATCATAAAACTTACATAGGGCAATCTACATCTTGTATGTGAAATAACTATGGCCAATGGCATTCAGTGACTTGCCCAAACTGATCTATCAGACCCATGAAGGTAATGCATCAGAACTGTTGTCTACATGCTTTTATATTTCTTATTCAATTTATGGAAATTTCTTAAAAAAAAAAAAAAACCACTACCACCACCACCACCAACAACAAACAACAAAAGCCAACCATCCTTTTGGCTCTTTGTGAATTTCACATCATGCATGCCAATCTTACTCTTCTCTTTCTTCCCTCATATCCACCCTCCACCCTAGTAACCTCTTCCCTATCAGAGAATAAAAAAAAAATCTCATTGTGGAAGCTGTAGTATGTCACAATGTGTCCCATAGTATACCTTTTATTCATACTTCTTTGCTCACAAATGTTCATTGCAACGAGTTATTGGTCTGATAGGAGGCCTCTGACTTCTGTTACTCTATCAATCCTGGAGCCTCATTGAGACTCCTCTTGGATATCCTATTGTTGCCCTGTGTCATGGAGATCCTGTAGTTTTGGATCTGTAGGACCCGCCCCTTCATGTACTCCAGTAGTTTATTGATGGGGTAGGTGTTTGGGTGGGACAATTCAAAGCCTAGGATTTGGGCCTGTGAGGCATCTGAGCTGGTCATTCTACTGGTTCTACTACTCTCATGCCCTTGGTCTGGCTCACCAGCAATCCCTGAAAACATGCCCTGCTGTCCAGGCGAGGTGCAGTGCCTACTTTCTTGAGAGCTGCAGCAGGTGAGGGGCAGGGCCAGCTCTCCCACTCTAATGACCTTGAAGCCAGCTCTCCTGCCTGCTATAAGTGGCAAGGGCAAAGGGTGGGGCATCTCTCTTACCTATGTCACCACATGGCAGACAAGTTGCATGGCCAGCTATCCCATGCTCACATCTTGGGTCAGCTTTCATACCCCTGCCTTTGGGGTCAGCTGTACTGTGCTGTCCAGATGAGGTACAGGGCCTGCTCTCCTGAGTGCTGTAGCATGTGAGGAGCAGGGCCAGCTCTTCTGCTCTCATTATGCAGTCTGGGTCAACTTTCACACCTGCTACAGATGGTGAGGGGCAAGGGGGGAGGAGGGTAATTCTCTCTCATCCTTATCACCAGGGAGACAGGTAGTAGGGCCAGCTCTCCCATGCTATAGTCTCAGAGGCTGGCTCACCCACAACTCCTACAATGTACTGGGACGCTGCTTTCCATACTGCAGCTGGCTAAGGTGATGTCAGCTCTCCTTCTCTCATGTACCCAGGGCCAGTTCTTCCATGATGCCCAGGTGAAATGTGGGGTCAGCTCTGCACAACCCACAGACACCAACATGTTTCCAGGCAGCATCCCAGACCAGGGACATCCACCTGGCCTTTAGTGGTAACAGATTCCTGCAGGACCATAGCCCCAGATGTGTCCCACCCCCCCACACCCCATGGCTTCACAGGCCAGGACCCCACCATGGACCCCGGTGGCATCAGCAGGTACTCACATCAGGATGTTCCTCACTACCCTCAAGTCTCCAATTCTCTCTCTCTCCTTGCACCCACATTCATCTGCTTCACTTTCTCTTCCATTTTCCCATCATTTACTTGCTCCTCTTAGTGCCCAGGTCTCTGAGTGTCTGGGGTCGTCTCAGAGGTACTAGGCCCCACTCGTGCACTAGGGAGCCTGGCAGGGGTCATCTGGGTCCTGGTATGATCCCCTAGGTCTGCATAGTTCCAGACTAGTGGTCATCTCAGGCCCCATGGCGTCAGTCTGGTGGTCGTGGGCTATCTCCCTGCCTTGTCTGTCCAAGGGGCCTCATGCAAGCGTTCTCTGTCTCAGGCTCACTTCTGCTAGGGGCCACAATCTAGTCTCTGGCGTGCTCTCTGTCTTGAGAGCCCATCCAGGCCTGCCTGGCACTGAACTAGTGGTCATCTCAGACTTGGTTTTTCTTTTTGTTGTTGTTGTTGTTTTTTCAGGGAATGTTAGGCTACTTACCAGTCAGTTGCTCACAGGTCAGGACACTGAGCATAGACATTGCCTCACTCCTCGCTGCCACCTACTGATGCCCATGTGACACAGCAGCCACATCTGCAACACCTCTAGTGGCATGGAATTGATAAGAAATATAAAGTTTATCCAAGCTTGACAACTGCAAGAAGACTGCTGTTGGTGTAAGCAAAAGAAGTGAGATTTTGTTTGTTTGTTAGTTTGTTTATGAGGAATGAGTTTGAGACAGAGTCTCACAATATAGCCCTGGATTTGAACCGGTGACGTTCTTTTCTCCCTCTAACTCTTAAATGGAGATTACAGTTGTGAGTCCTTATGACAAGACAAGGAGATAGATAGATGATAGATAATAGTTAGATAATAGTTGATAGCTAGACAATAGACAGAAGATAGATAGATGGTAATCGATGATTGGTAGATTGATGATAGATAATAGATACATGGTGGATGGATGCATGGCTGGATGGACAGATGGATGGACGGGCAGACAGACAGACAGACAGATGGTAGATAGATGATAGAGACTGTGTGTATGTACAAATAAGCATGTGTGAGTGAATGTGTACCTGTGTGTATGCCATGGCCAGAGATCAACTTCAGATGTCATTCTTCAGTAGCTGCCAACCTGGAGTCTCACCAATTTGGCTAGGCTGGCTGTGCAGGGAGCCTCCTGGTTCTACCTCCCCAGCCGTGGGTTCACAAACATCTACTAACACACTCAGCCTCTTTGTGTGTGGATGCCGGGGGATCAAACCCAAATCTTTATGCCATTGAAGCAAGAACTTGATCTGCTGAGCAGCCTCTCAAGCCCCTAGAAGTAGTTCTAAAGCAATAGAGCTCTCAGACGTGTCCCTTGCTCTGTAGATCCAATGCGTTCACATTTCCAACTTGGGCCATGGCCAAAGGTGTGGCCGTCCTCCTTATCATTGATCTTTGCTCCTTTCGCTCTGCTTTTTAAAAATATAGTAAAGTGAGAAAGATGGGAGCTAGTCCGTAGGAGCAATTATCTGCAAGTCTGAACGAGTATTCTCAGATTACTACTTTTTTGCCCCACAGTGGACCATCCTAGAGTATGGTCCAGGCTGGGGAACCTTCCCCTTCTCCTTAGTGTGCGATGCCTTTTTCACCTTAACTTTGTTCTTGGAAATTGACATGTGGAAGGAGTACCAGGACGAGGAAGTTTCTGTACTGGCAATTAACAGTGGTATCTCTCCACTGACTTAGAACGAGGCAACTTCTATAATGAGGAAATAAAAAGAATTAGACCAACCTTTCCCCAAATCTGTCCTGGTTTCTCTGCCCTTGTCCCCCAGGAGATACTTAATGACAGGCATGTGGGTTTAGAAGAACATTTTGGTTGTTTCTTTCTTTCCCAATTACAGATTTGTTCCCTGGGACTGTGTCTGGAAACATTCTCCTACCCCACTTTCAATGCACAAGTCAATGGGACTCCCTTGGATTTCTCTTGGGAAGTCATTGTGCCAGCTTGACAGTCTCTCATGAGCAACCGACAGTAGTTCACTCTGTGGAGAATTAACTTAGAAACAGGGAGCATGGGGATCCTCTCTGTATCCCCAATAGGCTCAGCATGCTGGAACCTTGCAGCAAAGCACCACCCCAGGCAGGTGACTCACTGCCTATGGCGTAGTGTCATGGGGGTAAAGGGGTGTCATTTAGAGCTGACATCTGGATGGGAATGCAGTTCTGCCCCTAGCCACCTGTGTTCAGGTTCCCTGTGCCTACAGTGGGATTAACAACAGTCGGCTGGGGACATGTCACAATATCTACTGACTGTTTTTGTCTTTACATAAGTACTGTGGCAAGGTTTAATTTACAAGGTTAGGGAGATGGCTCAGTGGGGAAGGTTCCTGCCACGCAAGCATAAAGACCCGAGTTCAGATCCTTGGCCCCCCCCATTAAAAACTGGGCATGGTGGCAGACCTAACCCTAGTGCTGGAGAGGCGGAGACTGGTGATCTCTGGAGTCTGTTAGGCAGCCAGTCCAACCAATTGATGAGATCCAGTCTCAGTGAGAGAACCAGTCTCAAAAACGTAGGGTGGAGGTCTCAGGAGCTTTGCCTGGGCATGAGGTACACACCTTTAACCCCAGGCCATGGGAGGCAGAGTCAGCTGGATCTCTGTGAGTTTGAGGCAGTGTGGTCTAGACAGAGAGTTCCAGGCCAATTAGTACCATACAGACCCCATCTCCAAAAAAAAAAAAAAAAAAAGTAAATAAAAATAAGAAATGGAGTAAAGAGCAATTGAGGCAGACACTTGGCCTTGATCTTTGCCCTCTACACACATGCATATACCTTCATCTACAGAGACACACTCACACAAACATTACTAACACATATTCTACACATGCATGGTGTGGGGGTGAGAAAAAGTTAGGCATAGTAAGAAATTAGTGACAATAACTTAATAGCTGAGTAATTATGGCAATATACTGCAATAAGGAAGAGGAATATGGTTTCCCCCTCCCTCAACTCTTGTTTTTTTGCAGACCAGGTCTCATATAGGCTAGGCTTTCTGAACTCACTCATATAGCCGAGAATCACCCTTAGCTTTTAATCTCCCTGCCTCACCTTCCTGATTGCTGGGACTACAGACATAGGACACCATGCCCAGCTGTCAGCATATCTTTTTTTTTTTTTTTTGTACTGTAGATCATAACAAGCTCAGGAAATAATAAAAATTTCTTTTCACTGTTAAATTGAAAAGAAATTTACCTTTTAACTTAAGGAAGTCTTCTGTGGCTACCCTTTGCATTTTTTCATTGGCAGCATCACCCGTCTTGTGCTTGGGATCATTATTAAGCCAGATAAGCGTTCCTTGAACATAACTGCTGTGTATGATCCATAGAAGTTGACCTGGCAATTGATTCACCTACTACATGACTGACAGGTGGGTAGTTCATACAGGGTGGACACGCTTGGCAAAGGGATGGTGTCGGGGCAGTGCGAGAGTCCATCGTGAGAATGACGAATTTCTAACTTAGGAGTTCTCTCCCTGGGTTTGGAGCACAGTCAGTCAGTTGGCTGTGGCTGTGTTGCCTGAGAGGACGCATCACTAAGGCAGAAGAAAGAGCTTTGGACAGAGGGCAGGGTTCTACCAAGAGCCTTCGTGCCCACTGTGAAGTGGTACAAAGAGAAGAGGAGTCTGTGGTGGGTAGAGGACCCGCATATAGAACGCCGACCACTCAGAAGTGTGTTGAGCAGACATAGCTCAGGCCTGTGCTTCAGAGCTTTCCTCAGAAGGCAGAGTGAGAATTTAAGTGGCTACATGACAGCTGGGCAAAGAGTGGTGGCGGGTCCAAGTCCCTGAGTGCCCTGGAAGGCTAGGCCAGGCTTTTCCACAGCACTGGGGTCCCAGGGACTCCTGAGTTCAGAGCTGATGATGATGCCCACCATGTACAGCACAAAAAGAAACAGAGTCTGTCATGGGTAGAAAATCCTAGAGGAGCCGGGTGCGGTGGCACAGGCCTGTAATCCCAGCACTTAGGGAAGCAGAGGCAGGCAGATCTCTGTGATTTCAAGGCCAGCGTGATCTACAAAGAGAGTCTAGGACAGCCAAGGTGACACAGAGAAACCCTGTCTCAAAAAACAAAAAACAAAACAAACAAACAAACAAACAAAAAACCAAAAAAAAAAAAAAAAAAGAAAGAAAGAAAAAGAAGTTTCTAGTTAGTTTCTTCTTACCGTGATAAAATGCCATGACAACTTAAGAGGGAAAGGGCTTATTTGGCTCACAGTTCCAGAGAGACACAGTCTGTCGTGGTAGGGGAGACAGGAAAGTGTGACAGGTAGCGGGAAAGGAAGGCATGCTGGCAGGGCAGGAGCAGAATGGCAGCTGGTCACATTGCACCCACACTTACAAGTCCAGCGCAAACAGGAAGTGTGGCAACTCTAAAGTCTCAAGGCCCACCTCCAGTGACCTGATTCCCCTCAGAGAGGCTCTGTGTAGAAGGAAAGAGGGTCTGGTTGCTTCTCTTCCTTAATGAGTTTCTTCCTCCTTGTCCCTGTGGCTTCTCCTTTCTCCCAAGCTACAGTTCTGGAGGCCACTTCTGGCAAAATGCATGTGACCTTGGAAAGCCAGCTGGCTACAAAAGTGGTATCTATGATAGCGTTTCCCTCAAGTTGAGTGCACTCCTTTGCCTTTCTCAGACTTCTATAGGTGTTGTATTAAAGTCTGCCCACCACTTAGAAAATTCCATGGAACACAGTAGTAGGTGAGTAAGTATTTACTGAATAAAATTTAAAGTACGTGGAAAAAAAAAATTGACTCAGACCACAAAGAAGTTTTCCAGCAAAATGCCACAGACCCGTGTTCCTTTGCACAGAACACACTCCAGTATTAAGTGCTGGCCTGATGGAATGGAAATATGAAGCAGATCCTTAAAATCTGACTCTAATCAGATTGCAAGAGCCTTTAAGCCCAAACTTAATCCAGAACACCGTCCCGAGATATGAGGAATATGGGACCAAGCCCCCAAGCATTTCAGTGACTTAATATCCTTAAGTAAACCTTGCGTGCTCCCGCTGTAGGCAGCTGCCACAATGGACATCTGTTAGAGGAAGTTTTCTCTGAGGCTAAAATCTTCCATCTTGGAAGGAAACTTCTTAAGACACAGGATGCAGAGCAGTGGTTCTCAGCCTGTGGGTTGTGGCCCCTTTGGAGGATCAGACGATCTTTTCACGGGAGCGTCATTCACATCAGGCATCCTGCATATCATATATTTATATTTCAACTCACAACAGTAGCAAAATTATAGTTATGAAGTAGCAATGAAAATAATGTTGTGGTTGGGGGGTGGTCACCACAGCATGAGGACCTGTGTCAAAGGGTTGCAGTGTTAGGAAGGTTGAGAACCAATGATGGAAAAAGGAGTGAAAGAGTAGGATATTTGGGGACAGGGTGTTTACATGAAGGTAAAACAACAGGCTCTTCTAAGGGGAGCTGAAATATTTCATCCATCCGGGAAACTCCATTAATACAGAAAATAAACAATACAAGATAACTCCAGGAAGACCCTGAAACAGAATCTTTAGGCTCCTCCTTCCCCAAGAGGATATATGTAATAGCGATCACTGAGAGTTGCTCTCAGATTAGCTGAGCTGCCTAGGAGAGTCTCGGGCCACACAAGCTCCTGGGAAAGGGCCTGCTCTAATCTCTGGAGCTGCCTGAAGGTTTCCAGCTGCCATGAGCTATCACTCACGTTGAGGTGGACTTTGGTGACCCAGCTGTCTTTGAGTCATTTCTGCCCATACTCCTGTAAGTAACCCCAGGAAAACTGATTGGTTCACCAAGTTGGAGTTTGGTGGTGCTCACACTTTGGTCTATTGTTGGCTTCTTATCTGGAGTGAGTAGATACTTGTTTTTCTCCCTCTCCAGGAATAGTGTCACACAACAGATGGGGACATACTGTTCCTTTGAGGCATACAGCTAAGAATCTGAGCTGAATTTGGAGAGAGAGAGCTCAGTGGTTAAGAGCACACAGTGCTCTTCCAGAAGGACTGAGCTCAGTTCCCAGCACCTATATTGGGTGACTCAGAACTGCGGTTAACTCTAGTTAGGGGATCCAATTTCTTCTGCTCTCCATGGGCACCTGCACTTGTGTGTATATACATTCTCACAGAAGACAGACAGACAGACACACACATACACTCACACACACACACACACACACACACACACACACACACAGAGAGAGAGAGAGAGAGAGAGAGAGAGAGAGAGAGAGAGAGAGAGAGAGAGAGGCCCTTAAAAATAAAATAACCCTTAAAAAAGAAGAAATGAATTGTCTCTTAGCATGTTCTTCTGTTTCCTGTGGGTGTTGGTAAGACAGTATAAGACTTTTGATAGATATTCACAGAACAGTGACCTAACTCACAGATACATTTCTGCTGGAGTTCATACCTGAAAGGTCTTTCCCCCTTTTTAGTACATTTTATTAATTTTTGAGTATTTCACGCATGTATGCAATGCTATTTTGATCACATTTACCCCACTTGATGATCCTCTTTTTCTTCCCCCTTCATAACTCACTGGTTCCAACTTCTGATGCCCAAATATTCATGGTTGTGTGGTTGTCCATGGGAGGGTGACTGACCTACCAGGGTGCCACAACCTCAAAGAAAACTGACTGTCCTTAAGAAGCCATCAATGTCAACATCTCCTCCGCTAGAGGAGGTGGAGGGAGGGACTTGAGAGCTCCTCCCCACTCCATGCTGGAATACTGACTGCTTGGTCTCGTGCAGCTTTTGTTCAGGTAGGCACAGCTGCTGAGAAATTTGTGAGTGTAGTCACCCTGCGGTGTCCAGAAAACACAGTCCAATTGTTCCCAATCTCTGGCCCTTATGGTCCTTCTGCTTCCCTCCTCTTTGGTTGTCCCTGAGTCTTGGGAAGAAGGGGGAGTGAAGTAAATGTCCAGTGTGTGGCTGAACAGTCCATTGACACTTACTTTCTGTACTTAGACTAGTTGTGAGGTTTTGCATTCACTGCCATCCACAGCACAAAGAAACGTCTCTGATGAGAGGTGAGAGCTATGAATTTAGACGGCAGTCTGTCACTATGTCTATATAGCAAAAGTAATGGTAGTTGGTTTACCTCTGGGACCCATGAGCTCCCTAGTCATGTTTTTTTTTCTTTCTTTCTTTTTGTTTGCTTATTTTGTTTTTTTGTTTTGTTTTGTTTTTGTTTTTCAAGACAAGGTGTTTCTGTGTTAGTCTTGGCTGTCCTGGACTCACTTTGTAGACCAGACTGGCCTCGAACTCACAGCAATCTGCCTGCCTCTGCCTCCCAAGTGCTGAGATTAAAGGTGTGCGCCACCATGCCCAGCTATTCATGGGTTCTTAGACTAATTTATACTATTAGACTTGTGTTTCTTCCTGTGGAAACCCTAGCAGAAAGTGGTTAGTTACTCCCGTGACATCTGTGTCACTATTGCACTTGTAGGTATCTCTTGTCACTTTGGTCATTATAGTGGTTCATAGAGTTCACAGCTGGACAAAACTGTTGAAGATACCACCTTCTGGAACTGTGAAAGCTAGACAGCATCGAGGAAGCTTCCTGGTCAGTACCGACTTTATTCCTCCACGTTCTGTGGCCAGAGTATGTAGTGTCACGAGCCATACAGTCTTCCTATTAAGTTCTGGTGGGCAACCATGAGCAACGCCAATAGCTATATTGTTTGCCACCCCACCCCACCTCCCCAGCATACTCCTGACGACAGTTTGAGAGTAGGCATTCCATCCCTAGCACTGCTGTTGTGTTTTGTTTGTTTGTTTGCTTTTTGGGAGAGGGAAAACTGGCTTTATAAAGTAGCTTCCCATGTGGCTTTTTTCCCCCAAACATTCCTGGCGTTCATTATCCCTTTCCCCACCCTCCCCCGCCTTCCCCTCCTACCCTCCCAACTTAAACCTCTATCCCTTCTAACCCTTCCTTTCCTTTCTTATTAACGACCCATGCTCTACTGCCCCCACAGGGTTTCTGGACTTCTCTTGCGGGATAGGTGTAGAGCCAAGCTGAGTTCCATCTCTGAATGTCTTCATGTGCTCCGGGACTAGATGGCCCTCTGTTAGTCTGCAGGCACCGAGGACATCACTCCTCCTAAGGTTTCTCTGAGATCATCTCCAGAGACCGAGATGAGATGCTCCAAAGGGAAAGAGTGCTGTGGCCAAATATTTATTTCTGAAAAAAAAAAAAAATCTTCAGGCCTAAAACCATGAGCTATCAGGGCAGAGACTCACATCACAATTTAGTAGTGAGAGGAGACTCTAGTGGGATAAGTGAGCTACACAGATCTACTCCACAGGTCAAGGTGGCAAAGCCGGGTTCAAAGATGGACCCGCCATGCCAGTGAATCACTTGAGTCCTTCTTTGTCCCCTGTGCTTGTAGCTATTTCCTCTGGATTGAAACATTATGTCAAGGATCAAGAAGGAAGCAAAACTCACAAGTCTCAGGAAGCTCCTGAACTATCAGGACACACGAGGCCCCACTCCTCCTTAAACTGTGTAAGCAGTGACAGTTGCTAGAGAGAGGAAGTATTCATTGACAACTGTGCTGCTTGCAAGCTGTATAGTAGCTTTTGTGGGTGTTACCATGCATGGGGGGCTTTTTAGGGAATGCAGGTGCCTTTGGTTTGTTCATGTAACTCCAGTAAGCTCAGTGGTACACTAAGCTAGTCCAGATGAAGCTGGGTTTTTTTTTTTTTTTTTTTTGTCTGTTGTCAGGTGACCTGTGTGGGTGAATTACTTGTTTGTGTCTTCCCAGGAAGGTCACACAACAGCTACATCTTTAATGTGTGAGGTGAACATGCATGGCTAGACAGGATCTCTTTTTCGTCTTTCCAGAGTTATGAAAAAAACCTAAACTTTCATCAATGCCATGGATATAGAAGCAGCCTGAAATGGTATTGAGAATGAATCCTATTACTAATTGGGACAAGTCTCCCCCACAATCTTACAAAATGAAACACAGGGATGGTAGGATAAAGAGTGAACAAGTCTCAGAACAGAGACACCCATCAGTATGGAGAAAAATCCACTGGTCATCATGGGATTGGTCCTAGATCACTTCTTTTCTAATTTAAACTTCATTCAAAGGAAAAAAAATTAGAAGTATATTGTGGGGAGAGAAGTGGATTAAGAGTCAGGAGACTCGGGTTTTCATCTCAGCTCTCAGTGGCTAATTAGCTGTGTGACCTTGCTGAGTGACTGAACATCTCTGGACTTCCATTTCTTCATTAAAGGGGGGAAAATGTAGAGCATCTAGCAATCTCCAAAGGCCTTCTCAGTGCAGGAAGGATGCAGGGCCCAGAGCCAGGGAGCTCTTTGAGAGAGGCCCTGTGGGCTCAAGTACCTATATTTATCATGAGCACCTGTGGAGGGCCTGTTTGTATGCCACTATACTTGCTTGCGACCACGAGGAAGGGCTGCTGGCTTGAGGCCCACTCCAGTCTCTTTATTGGTTTGCATTATTATCTTGGAATCTGGATTCCTGACCAGAGGCTGAGCTTTGCAGCAAGAATTTCTCACCTTTCTGGAGGGCAGAGCTGGGGATAAGACTCTATTATATCCAGGCCTCCTAAGGCTCTCCTTCAGTGGTCATGTCATCTGTTTTCTTGAGGGCAGAACATTGGTCCCGACACCCCGGTGTCACTTCTGCGTCTCCAGTACAACTCTGAACAAATGTGGATAATAGCTTGCTATTCCCATTTTAGATGTGACATGATTACTGAGTGACTCTAGCTGCAGAGGGTTAGGAGACATGATCCCATTGAGTCAGCGTTAGAGAAGTGGCAGGGGGACACACAGAGGAGGCAAATTTGTGGGGCCAGGGGGCCATGTGACCAGGGGAGTTGGCTGGGAGCAAGAATGAGGTCAGAGCATGTCTAGATGCTGAAAATCCGTCTTGAGATGGCAAGAGTAGGACTGTGGCCTCCCTGCCCTGGGCCTTCAAATCCCAACTTGGTAGCCGTACATCCCACCCCATCTCTGTCACCCTTGAGGTCATCACTTCCTCTCTCCTTATAAGGTCACGTCCAGCAATCATCTGGAGTTCCTCTTTATGCAAATAAGAACCCTAGCCAAAACACTACGAATATAGCATTAATATAATTGTTTCGTGGTTCTTCTTGCTGTATGTAGTTTATTTTTTATATGTGTAATAATATAAATGTATATGTAAAAATACTATTTAAAAAAGAACCTTGGCTCCAGCCAATGGTGTACACTCACCCTGAGAGCCTCTATCTACTCCTCCCTGGAGGTTTAAATATCTTTTATTCCCTCCACCCCTGCCAATTAAGTGAGCTGCCTCACTGAAGCTGTCTTCTGACAAGGGTATCCATCCTGGCTAAGTTTCACTCCCTCCAGCTCAGCCCAGTGAGCAACGAGCCTAGATACCCCCAAGGGGCAAACAGACACTTGGCGGCACAAGTTCAACTAGACCATCAGTGACATGAGGTCCTCAGAGCAAGGCTTTGGCTAAAGGCTGTGTTGGGGCTGTGGGGATCGTGGGGAAGCCCTTGTCTTAGGGTTTTAGGTAGATTATGCCATCTTCACCAAGGAGCGGCATGATAGGTCTCCTCACACGTCAGCCATTTTCCTTCAGTGTACATGGTGGGCATGGCAGCACCCAAGAAGCTACAGAACTCTCCTCACCAGTCTGCGGTGATTGTTTCTCATATCCCACACTCAGCAGGGGTTTGGGGATCTGGGTTTTCATTCCACCTTGGATTTGGATCAAGTCACTAAGCTATTTTGGTCTCTCTTCTCTGCAAAAGATTGTGGAGGGCAGGAGTAGAGAGATGAATAGAAACAGCAGACTTCTGTCCTTGGGGTTGGAGGCGGGAACGGGGCTTGGAATAATACAAGTAAAAAAAAAACCACGAAATGAAAACCTCTATTCAAACACAGGAGATTATTTACAGCCTTCAGCTGATACTTGCTGTGCTCTGGTTGCCCACCTCGAGCACATTCCACAGAAACCGTGGGGACCCCAAAGAACCACAAAACGTGATGAGTGGATTCAGAAACAGAGTCTATAACCAGAGCCGGTTTTTGCCGGTGGTCTCTTGAGGCGGGGTTCTTGTCTCGGGTGAAGGTTTATAGATGAGCTGTGAGGAGGACGTCTGTGAGGGCTGGTGGCAGGCTGTGCCTTCTGAGAGGGAAGCCTTACCTAAACCGCGCTGTTGAATGAGTCCTTGTCATGTAGGAGGATTTAGCGGCCACCAGCTTCAACTGGCCTCGGCTGAAAATCAAGCTGGGACACTGCAGGAGAGAAATGTTCGACAGCATTTTGTGGCAGAGAAGATCAGGACAGACTGGAGATGGATGGCCATTAAAGGCCATGAACTTGTTCTCAAGCATCAGCAACACTCTTATGGGTGTGTCTTGTGGGACGTCCTGCGAAGGGATGCTGAACATGGACACACAGTAGTCAGGCAGCTCTGAGTTCAAATCCCAGCTCTACCTAGGAGCCAGGGTAAATTACTTTTTCCTCTCTGTGCCCAAGTTTTGTGTGTGTGTGTGTGTGTGTGTGTGTGTGTGTGTGTGTGTGTGTGTGTGTTAATCAAATGAATCATGGATGATGTCCAGAAAATATTAGAAGCTATAATTTTTATAATGAGCATGTTACTTTGATAGCAGATTGACCTCTGCATTGTTGTATTTCAAATCCCAGTGGTGTCCAAACAGCATGGTGAACCACAAAGAGGAAGACATGGGTTCTGGGGAACCTGTCACCAAACAGCTTTGTGACTTTTGGTCTCATATTCCCTGGTCTGAGCAAGAAGAGATGCATGCATGTGCTCGGAAGCAGTCGTTCTCTATGATGCTCTGGCGTGGCCAGGACTTGTGACAGAGCGGCCGGTGCAGAAGCTACTCCAGCGTGGGCAGGGGAAAATGGGACCGGGACGGGGACTGGGAAGCAGAAGTTGGATGCTTTCCTCTAGGGTGCGAGAGGATGGAAGATCCAGGATACAGTAGGGAAGGGGGGAGATTCAGGGTAAGGCCAGAAATGGAGGATTCAAGGTGCAGGAAAGGAATGGAGGATTCAGGGTGCACAAGAGAATGGGGGTTCAGGGCAATTCTTTAAAGGGTTCTTGAAGAATCAACCCCTAGGGGGTCTGAGTAGGATGTAAAGCAAATATCTGTAAATTAGGGACTGGACCAAGAGCACTCCACGGAAGGTTCCACAGGGGAAGGGATGTGTGTGTGTGTGTGTGTGTGTGTGTGTGTGTGTGTGTGTGTGTGTGTGTGTGTGTGTGTGTGTGTAGTGGGTAAGACACTAGGTAGGATTGTTCTAGCACACCCGCCCCTGGGAGCAGAATATCCACAGCATGGGATATGGGGCAGCTGGGCTGGCAGAGCTGGCGGGTGGGTTGGCAGCTCCCTAGCCCCACATCTGTGGCATGTTCTTTAGATGAGATGTTCTGGACCACATTCAGACGAGGTTGGTCAGTTGAGAGCTGCTGTTGACCAGCCCACATACCCCACTCTGAGGTGGCCTCCAGCCTCTCAACTTCCGGCTAGGAATGAAGGATAAGCTAACCCCAGCCCAGGCCCTTTTACCCTTACTGATCATTTTGTTGCCTCACTTCCAGGCCATACCTCCATCTCAACTCTCACCTTCTTTCTTTCTTCCTTTCTTTCCCGGGACCCCCCTCCCCACCTCCACCCGCAATTTTGATTTCAATACTTCTTTCTGCCTGCCTCAGTTTCTTCCCTTTTCCTATCTGCCAAAACCATCTTGGTTTGAGAGTCCCCTTTAAATTAAAAGCCAGGCATGAAGAGGCAGTGTGTGACCTTCCCTTTTCTGTCAAGCCTGCTGGTCTAGCCAGAACGGCTCTCATACTCTCCCTTCCTTCTGTTAAGAAACAACCCACCCCCAAATACCCACCTCCCATTTCAGTTTAAAAAAAGAGGGAGAGAGAGAGAGAGGAGGAAAGAAAAAGTGGAGAGAGAAAGAAAGCACGAGAGAGCAGGAGAGAATTTGACATTATTGTATAATTTAAAATCGCACAGCCTAGAGCCCACAGAACTGAGCATGTAATTACACACTTACTAGAGGTAACAGCAGTGCTGATAATTATTCTTTACACAGGAGAGACCCTGCTGATATCCCACAGTCAGACAGTGGGAGCTACAATATCCTTAATACCGTCCGCAGAGACCCTCATAAGCAGAGGAGAACCATGAAGAGGCTCGCTGGGTCCACAGCAATATCTTCATCGCACTGTGATGTCAGGGGCTTTAGCACAACAGAAATCAATAGTTTCTAGTAGAGGTTTTTTTTTTTTTTTTTTTGTACTTTTTTTTTTTTATGACCCAACCTGAGAAAGTACAGGAACGGTAGGGATGCAGTGCGGTGCCGTAGGAAACAAAACCTCCTTAACTGAGGGCCTGCCTGTTTAGAAATGTCCTGCGGTATCAGTTTATGATAAATGCAGCCCCTCTTCTAAACAGCAAACACGCAGCTGAAATGGGTCGGGCCCCAGGATGCTCTGGCTGGCCCTTCTGTGTCCTCTGATTAGGGCAGGAGCCCCATGCATTTGGGGCTATACAGTTATGCGGTGTTACATCTTTAAAGAAAGAAAAAAAGATGGCTCTGTAGGTCCTTCCTTTGAGGCAACTGGCTGTTTTCTTCTCCTTTCTCCCCATGGACAGGGTGTGAATTGGTTGTATTTGATAAACATTCAGAGACGAGCAGGCCTGAGTCAAGAAGCAGCAAATCCGTCAGTGGACTGGACATAGTCACGTGGAGGACTTTCAGGTGAAGAACCCAGAGGGACAACTTACATGTTTAGTAGCTCTTGATGAAGGACCATTTTGGTTTTTGCCACCTTCTACTAACTAGGTAGGCTGGGGCAAATGAGCAGCTAACTTTCTAAGTATGTATTGTACTATTAAAAAATGTTTCTTGGGGTTTGGGGAGACAGCTCAGTGAGTGAAGTATTTTCCAATCCCAGAGACAGGGGTGGGAGGAAGGCCGTGGAAATGGTTGGATCCCGGGGTCTCGCTGGGTGGTCAGGCTAGCCTACTCAGAAAGTTCCAGGCCAAAGAGAGAACTTGTCATTATTTTATTTTACTCGTTTTTGGGTTTTTGTGACAGGGTTTCTCTGTGTAGGCATGGCTGTCCTGGCCTGGAGTTCACAGAGATCTGCCTGTGTCTGCCTCCCTGGGTGCTGCTGGGATTACAGGCATGCACTACCAAGCCCAGTGAGAACTTGTCTTTAAAAAAAAAAAAAAAAGAAAAAAAGAAAAGTAAAGTAAAATAATGAGCAGCACATAAGCAATGACTCCCAGGACTGTCCTTGCTCCTCCATATGCACAGGTTCACATGTACACCTGCATACATGAACGTGGAACATACAGAGACGAAAGTGTACATACAAATAGTGCTTCTTGGTTGTTTGCACTTTGTGTTGACATTCTGTCTTGCCATTGTTTATTATCTCAGTTGAGCCGGTAAATGTTTTCAACTGGGTCTCTTGCCCAGTTGGAATGATGGCCTGAGCCTTTTGTTTTTGTTTGTTTCCCTCTGAGGTTTCAGAGAAGAACACGTCAGTTGGTTGTTTCCTGAGCGCCAGCTTCAAATAGATACATGCTGTGATGGTTTGAGTGTGCAAGCTGCCCGCCCCCATCCCCCCAGGCTCCTGTGTTTGAATACTTGGTCCCTAGATGGTGGTGCTGTTTCAAGAGACTGTGAAGCCATTAGAAAGCGGGGCACAGTTGGAAGAAGTGGTTCCCTGTGGAGTGGGTCCTAGAAGCTATAGCTTGCTTCAATGCTAGCCTGAGTTTCCTGCTCCTTGACTGGCATCATGTAATAAGTAGATAGACGGTACAGCAGCCGGTGGAGCAGCCTGCCACCTTGTCTCACCATGGTGACTGTAGCTCTCAGACTGTGAGCCAGAATAAGTCCCTCCTCCCATAAGCAGTTTCTGTCAGGTATCTTATTACGGCAATAAGGAAAGAAAGAGATTCAGTTTTTGCACACCAGTCATTTAAGACTGGCGCTCACTCTTTAACTGTGTGGTCTCCTCTTGGATTGGTTATTGTATCTTTGCTGCTGTGGCCCTGATACCTGGCCTAAACCAATGTAAAGTAGGAAAGGTTTGTTTGTGCTTGTGTTTCAGGGCAGGGAAGGCACGGTGGCAGGAGGCTGGCTTGCTCACATCTGTGCAGATCAAGATGCCAAGAAAAGGAATGCTGGCTTTCTCCTGTAGAGAGGGGGTCTATGTAGTCCAGTACCTCAGCCCACTGGATGGTGCCTCCCGCATCCAGGGCAGGTCCCTTCCTTCAACCCCATCAGTTAAACTTCTGTAGAGACGCCCTCATAGACAGATTTCACTAACTCTTAGTCATTTCTTGATCGTATCAAGGATTAACCACTCATCTTCCCATTTTGAAGGTGTCAAAAATGAGACCGAGGCCAGTGAGGTTGGCCAAGGCCACACAGTTCAGAAAGACAGACTAAGATGACCGAAACCTGCCAGCTTTCATCAAGAGAGTACATTGTTTCATTGTATCACTTGGGCGACAAATTTGACATCACAGCAAATACAAAACACAGTGTTGAGAGGATCCAGGATCTCTTTAGGTCGGTCAGGGAGAGTTAACTGGAGACAACGCCTTTTAGGATCCTACTTTAGACTATTGGTGCTTGTACACACAAATCCTTTTTCTTACCATGTATGCAAATTCGTGTGAAGGTTACTAGCTCCAGGACTCAGGTTTGCAGTCAGTTAGTATGGTCTGAATTCCATCTGGACTGTTCATCAGCCATTTAAAGCAGGTTATTCTCTCTAAGACTTGGTTTCTTCTTTACATCTAAAATAGGAATAAAGCTCCTCTGGGGATAATTCATATGATCTGGGTCTCACACACACACAAACACACTGCAGTGCACATGCACACGTGCCTAAGCCAGCCCTGTGTGTGTGCTTGTGGGTAGGACCAGAATGTTTTGGTCCATGGATCTCTGCTATCCATCAGTCCAGCAACGCCAGCTCCGTTCAGATGACTCAAGAGCCTGGATGAAAACCAAGAGTGTGAGCCACCTCGTAGCTGTGTTTTTATTGGCCTAATGACATCCTTGATGTACCCAAAATGTCTGTCCCCAAGCCCATACAAGAGAGAAAGGGTGTGGTAATCTTGTTGGTGTCTGAGGACAAGAGACCCTGTCCACCATTCTCTTAACTCCAATGCTTGGTGTAAATTACCCACTGAGCTGTTCGTAAATCAATTTTTTGTTGTTGTATATAAACAAAGTACACAGGTTTCTAGAGGGAGCATGGGACAGGAACGAGGCTGCTTGGAAGGGAGCAAGCTGGCAGCTCTGTTTTGAGCCCTCAGGCAGGAAACATGACCTTCGCTGGCAGAACAGCTCTGGGAGGCACAGCCCCTGGAAGCCTTGTGTGTTAGGAGGTGGACTCTTTTCGTCCTTTTTGCCCCAAAAGGTGGTGACCTCAGGAGCTGGGATGGCAAGAATTAAAGGAAAGAAAGGAGATGACTTCCTGATGGGGGAATCATGCCAGAAATCCCTTCATGCCTTCAGATCCCTGGGGAGGAGTTAATTGGAGACAAAGCCTTTCAGGATCCCACTTTAGATGGTTGACTCTCAAGCGCAAATCCTTTCTCCTACCGTGTATGCAAACGTACATTAAGAGTAGCAGAGCCAGGACTTTGGCCTGCAGTCACTTAGCTGTGGTCTGAATTCCATCTGGACTGTTCATCATCAGTTTAAGGCAGGCTAGTCTCTCTGAGACTTGGTTTCTTTACATGTAAAATGGGACTAAAGTTCCTCCCTGATTACTACTGGGGATGATTAATATGATCTGGGTCATCGCATTTAGCACAGTGTCTGTCGAGCAGTAGATTCCACAGCGCAGCCCCCTTTACCCGCCTGCCCTCTCTTCTCTTTCTTTTCACTTGCCAAATTCTATGCATAAGAATTCACGAGAGAAAGTATAGGGTCAAGAAACCCCTCACCCACTCACAAAACAGCCTACCTGAATGATGAGACGCAGCCTCAGGGAGTATGGTGACACTCTCCTCCTGAGTGGGGCTGCTCAGTTCCACAGAATTACCCCCCCCCCCCCGTGGCCTGTCTGCTTTATCTCTAAACTCCAAATCAGATGCAGACCTTCCTGAATGTGAGAAAGGACTTAAGACTAGGAAAAAACCAGACCGCTTAAGCCTGTTTGCTGCCTCTGTGATAGAGGGCATGGAGTAGGGACAGGGTTAGTAAATGGCTGAGTAAGGCTGATGGCATCCTAAGACCCATGGGCTCTTGATACCCAAGGCTTCCCTCGTCAAAGACCACAGGACACTCATTCAGTACAATCTGGAAGGAAAGAAAAGGTTATTAATAACCTAACTTGCCCCCTTACGATGGGGTTCCCTTTTTCTCCTTCACAGGCCAGAAACCCGGGGCTCTGCTGGGGCCCCTTTCAGCCAGGCCTGTGCTTCTTTTCCGCAGTGGCCAGGCTAGCGAGCCACTGTGAAACACTTGACATTGCCCTGTCTTGTGTTTTCATCCTCTGTCCACCTCCCACCCCCACCTCCCCTACCCCTCCCTCCTTTGTGCAAATCTGTTTTCACCACAGGAGCACATGCTGCCTCCTCAAGCTACACCGCTGCTTGCTAATTCAACGATTCATCTTTAATGAGGCCCCCTGCCAATGTTTAAACAGCATTCAGAACAAAGAGGAGGCAATATTTCCCCAACAGCTGCTACGAGCGCATCCTCGTAGCTCATCTCTCTAGAATATCAAGGAAAAAAAAAATCCATGGAGATTCCATAATGGGAAGGGGGGCAAGCACATGGTGATTGTACATTGAGGTAGTGGATAGACATAATACTTACACCTTTATAGGTGGATATAGATAGAGACAATGTATTAACCTTTAGGCTACTGAGAATTTTAAGACAAAACAAAAGCAAGCAAACAAACGCCCCCCCCCTCCGCAAAAAAAAAAACCCAAAAGTTTTATTGACTCCAGACAGCGTCACCTTAGAGAGTTTTGGGTTTTGTTGTTTTGTTTTTGTTTGTTTGTTTGGTTGGTTCTTTTTCAGAATTGTTTGGAATAGGTAGTAGAGGAAAGGGCACAGCAAGGAGGTAGAGATAGATGGACCACCTCGCTTCATTCCCCACTTCGCTCTCTGCTCAGGCCGCGCCCTCTTCTGGAGGAATGTCAGCGCAGCGCTGGACACATTAGAAAGCTGCAACCATTTCTTTTTCTTTTTTTTTTTTCCCTTTTTTATTATTAATTTATTCATACTACATCTCAGTTGTTAGCCCATCCCTTGTATCCTCCCATTCCTCCCTCCCACCCGCTTCCCCCCTATTCCCCTCCCCTATGTCTGTGACTGAGGGGGACCTCCTCCCCTTGTATATGCTCATAGGGTATGGAATCTCTTCTTGGTGACCTATTATCCTTCCTCTGAGTGCCACCAGGCGTCCCCAGCCATTTCTTTTTCAAATATAGAATCTCCTGGCACCAAAAGGAGTGGGCAAAATCTTTAGATTCTTGGCTGTGTTTGGGGAAAGCGGTCACTGATCTCTAGTCAGTGGGAGGCCTTTATATCACACATTAGAAATTTTCAGCCAATGAGAAGCCCTTACGTCACCTGCCTCTGATCCTCTGCATCTCAGGGCAGGGTGGTTTTTACCAGAGAGAAAGTGAGAAGGGCGGGTCATACAGAGCAAGGGCTTCATGAAAGGACACCTGTGCGCCTTTTATCATTTTTGAGAAGATCCAAAGTAACAAATAGAAAACCCACCCCTCAGAGGACAGCTAGAAATAAGGGATATATTCTGGTAAACTAATGACCTCTAGCCCACATACACAGTGGAATCAACTATCAACTAAAACCTACCCAAACGACGCTCCCTTTAAATGGGAATAAAAGCATTCTGTGGGAAGATTGTAGCATGCATGCATAAATAAATAAATAAATAAATAAATAAATAAATAAATAAATTTTAGGCTTGATCTCGGTGACAGCAGTGCAAAGAAACCTCTGAAGTATTCAGGAAAGATGGGAGGGGGGCTAAGAGAAGCTAGGGAGGGGAGAAGCCAAGCTCTCGTTTATTCCACAAGAGGCTTAGTCTTCCTTTCGGCATCACCTGTTTTCAAGTCGTTTTTTTTTTTTATCAGCAGTGAGGGCGTTGCTAATGTAAGTGGGAACAAGACTTCGCAAAGTGGTTTGCTTAGCATGGCCCTATTTTGGTCTGAAAGCATCTATACAACCTGTCTACAGAATATACTCGAAAGATGGTGGTGGTTAAATTTGAATAAAGGGTTTAGTTCCTTGTTGCTGGCTATTTTCTGATTTTTTCAATTAATAGCTTTAAACGTTTATATTTATTTAGACATTTTTATTGTTTATTTTATGATTTTGAGTATTTTCTTTCATCTATATTTCTGTACTACATGCGTGTCTAGTTCCAGAGAAGTCCAGAAGAGGGCGCCAGATCTCTCTTCTGGAACCGAAGTCACAGAGGGTTGTGAGTTGCCACGTGGGTGCTGGGACTCAAACCCAGGTCCTTCAGAAAAGCAACCAGGGCTCTTAGTTGCTGAACCACCTCTCCAGGCCCTCGCTACTATTTTTATGTTAGCATACAAAGCAATGCATTTCACTGGCTCATGCTTGGTGGGGTCTGCACTAAGCATAGTTGTATGGCCCTATGCGCTGTTCCAGATTGATTCTGCCTTGGTGATTTTTTAACAAAATCCTAAATCACTTTTTAAGATGTTTCCTGCCATGCAATATGACTTCAACCTTTTTAGAAGTAGAGGCAGAGACAGGCAGAGCTCTGTGAGTTTGAGACTAGCCTAGTTCATATAATGAGTTCCAGGCCAGCGAGGGCCTATATAGTGAGGCTCCATCTTGAAGCAAGCAAACAAACCAAGTAAACAAGAGAAGATTTTTGTGGCTATGTTTAATCAGCGGACTGCACATTGTGGTTGAACATCATTTCATTCACTATCAATGCCCGTCATTATTTCACAAATGACATCATTTCTTCTGGAATGCTGGGATAGAGTGGAATGCAAACTAGAAATGGAATGGTGGTTGTGTGTGTGTGTGTGTGTGTGTGTGTGTGTGTGTGTGTGTGTGGGTGGGGTGGGTGGGTGCGCATGCATGCACTGGGGACAGAGAATCTGAAAAGAATCAGACTCTGGAGTGCTCACTTCTGGAAGAATCTCCTGGTTAGTCCTGGGCTATAGCTCTAGGTGATCCGTCTTTTTTTTTCTTCTTTTTTTCTTTCTTTCTTTTCTTTCTTTCTTTTTTTTTTTTTTTGTGATCCGTCTTTCTAATGGTGATCTTAATAATCTAGTCACGCTCCAAGTCATGCCGCTGGCTGACCAGAAGAGATGGAGGCAGCTCCAGTGTACAGAAGAGTGGGACCAAAGCAGTGGGTCTCAACCTTCCTAACGCTGCGACCCTTTAATACCGTTCCTCACGTTGTGGTGACTCCCAAATGTAGGATTATGTTGTTGATATTTTATAACTGTGATGCTGTGACTGTTATGAGTCACAATGTAAGTATCTAATGTGCAGGATATTTGATGCGACCCCCGAAGGAGTTACATCACACGGGCGAGAACCGCTGTGTTGGATGATCTGGACTACGAATGTTGGGTTGGGAAAGCTTTCTCAAAGGATTCAATGCTCATTTGATTGCTTTGTGGAGGAGCAGAAAAGACCGTCTATGGGTTGTTGTGTTTTTCCAGGCAATGAAAGAAGACACAGATTCCTGGCAGAGGAGACAAAGTCCCTGAAGGCAGAGGAGTGGTACCCTTGGGGAACAGCAAACTGTCCGTTACAATAGGGGAGAAAGAAGAGGTGTGAGAACCTGACGGGGGGGTATGTGGTCCAGAGTTCAAAACCACCGAGAAACTCTGAAGGGTTTTCAGGGTGAGTGATGGCCAACCAAGTCTAGGGAAGAGAAGAAGACAGGAGACAGGAGCGATACTTAGTATATAACCAGGTGCCTAAGAGTATGACTTTCTTTGAATTGATAAATTGATTTTTTTTTCTTACAAGCCTTGGAAATATATAATAGAGCTGAATGAAGAAAGACCTGCCAAGTTGCTAAGGGAATAAATAATACACATTAGAGAGCCTTGGGCCAGAGCAGGAGCAGAGAAAGGAGATGGGCGATGAGAGAGATGGGGAAGGTTGTGACTGGAGCCAGTAACAGGTGGAATCAACAGGATTCAGAGAGGGGAAGGAGTAAGTCCAGGGTGGGTGTGAGGACAGTATCGGCAACAGAGCAGAGGTGTCTGTAAAGAAACAACCAGTGGGCCCTGAGCAGAAATGATTCACATGGGATCAGTTCTCTTCCTGGGATGATGCTTCCCAAGTATCTCAGGAAAAAGACACCGGTCAGAAAGGAAGTGAGCAGGTCACGTGACCTTTCCAGTACATTTCTCCACTAATGGTAGAGTGTGGGCTAGATTAAAAGTGTCATGAACAGGGAAAGGAAGATAAAAACAGAGACCGGGCACACGTGTAGCCTTGTTTTCAGGAAGTTTCATGGTGAACAAAGCAAAGCTTGTTTGGGACATTAAAGATGTGCGTGGCAGGAGAGGGAATGGAGGGCCTTAAGGTTGGAGAGAGGTCCTTCAGATGCTCGGAAACTCAAGTGTGCTAAGAGCTTGAAAGACTAGAAAGAGCAAAGAGGAGGAGAGACTCCAAGAACCAAGGAGAAGAGAGATTAATCGTCCTTTCTAGCCAGGCATGGTGACTTCCACCTGCAATCCTCACCCTTGGGAGGGAGAGGCAGGATGATCACTGCAAGTTCAAGGCCAGCTTAGTCTGCATGCATGACCCTATCTATCTCAAAAGACAAAGCAAACAGAAACATAGACTCTGTAATAAAATTGCTTCTGCTTGGTAAAGGACACTACAGTGAATGGTGCTTGTAAGCCCAGTGCCCCATATGAGGCCACCCTCGTGTGAACCATACCACTGTCCTAAAGTTGGCTCACCTGGGCCTCAGATGTGTCAGATTGCTTTATGGATGATGGGAGAACTGGAATAGGATCTCAGGGGGCTTGGTTTTTAGGATCTGTTTCTGTTTTATTCTTTGCCTTACACATGAGAGATAAGGCTTGAATGAGTAGCTCTTTTTAAAAATGGACAAATCCATTCATTGATTTAAATTATCCGCTGCAGCAACACTTTGAGGCTGGTACAAGCAGTGTTCCTCTTTCCCTGTCACTCAGGGAGAGGTGGAAGTGCCTTATATAAAGTCCCAGAGCCTCAAACTCTCACCCCATCTCCTAACCCAGAGCTCTTACCCCCTCAGCCTCTTTGCCGGTGGTGCTCCATCCTCCTACCCAAGTGCGCAGGAGAAAGGCTGGAGGGTCTGTGCTTCTGCTGTGACCCAATTCTCCTGTCACCAGAACACAGGTGATCCCTGCCTGGCTTTGGACAGTGTGGTGTGAGCTCCTCTACAATTCTCCGTGGTCTAGTCTACACCATGGTCAATCTTGGAAGCCATCAGATTGGAATCCGCTGGAATGTTTTATCAACACCACAAGGCCAGCTAGCTGCCTCGGAAGTCTCCTAAACCTGGAATAGATTGTTGGTAGGTGGAAAATAAACCCTAACTACTTGATATCAGGGGTCTATTGCAGCCACATAGTCTAATCTAGAGAGATGAAGACCAAAGAAATTGTCCGACCTGGAAAAATAAAGTCCCACTGTTTCACAGATAGCCTCTCCAACAGTGGCAGGCACCATCCCAGAGCAATTAGGGAAGAAACATCGGCAGGTCCCTCCAGTAGTTAAAATGCCATCAGGACATTTGTTAAGGCTATATTGGACGGTGAGTTTTTATTACGAGGTTCATTTGTGGGCTTGAGGAGAAATTGTTTTCACAGATGTTCAGGGTGTGTTAGGAGGAAGTGGCCTTTTACAGGGGTTCAGGTTGATGGGGTCTCTGGGGGATGCCTCTGAATGCACGCACGCACAGAGGAAGTAGGGAGGGGTCTGAGGAGGCAGCAGAGGACACAGTGGAGCTTGAGGAGGAGCGTGGAGCTTGATTGAGGCAGCTGAGGCGATATTTTGGAATTTCAAAGACTTGGGTTTGAGAGCTGTTTCTGCCACTCGAGTTCCTGGTTATTTGGCCTCCGAGCTTCAGCCTGGAGGCTGCATAAGGCGGGAAAGAAACACTGACTTTGTAGATCTGGCGGTGAAGTTACATAGCGTCAACGCGTCACACGAACGGTCTTTTTGCTGTTATTGTTAATATCTACAAGGAGGCCCCCACAGTCCAGGTCTTTGCTTTCTTTCCGTGTGGCTGTACCGGTCCAGAGGAGTTAGTTCCTGTGACCTGAGTTGTGTTCTCCGGAAGCAGATACATTGCAGCTCTCCCCTCCCCTCGCCTCTTCCTTAGCCCCTCCCTTCGCCCGCCATCGCCCCTCCCCTTGTCCTTGTCTCCCCCCCCCCCCGCCCCCTCCCCGCCCCGGAATAGTGATAGTGTCTGGAGCTGAAGCCTTTGCAAGATGGGTGGGTTTAGCTGAGGCTGTGAAATGGCTCCCTCGTGAGAGTATTTGTGTCCTTACAGGAACAGACACTAGAGAGCTTGCTGTCTCTGTGCTTCTTAAGGACGCACAGAGAGGTGGAGAGGCGGGAAATCATAACGAAGGCATCACTAGAACCCTGGCGTGTTGTCACCCTGAGTCCGGAAATCCATGTAGATGAAGTCCACGATTGAGCCCCTCAGTGGGTGGTACCTTGTTCTACTGTCCTGAACAGCACGTGACGCAGGGTGGAGGTGGGACGAGGGGTAGAAGGGTCTCTTTCCTTTCTACTTTTATTGTCACAGTGTTTTGGGTGCGCCGGGGCCTTGGGATATGTGGTCATGGCTAGGAGATGACTTCTCTTCGCAAGTGAGGTGAGAGGAGCTGGCCAGCCTTCGGTTTTGTGTAGCCTGGCTTGCAGGATCACTGACTGGTGGGTTCAATGAGGTGTTTCCCCCGTATTCTCAAGCATCCGAGTTGGTTGGTGACACTGTTTGGGTAGGTTTAGGAGGTGTCACCGTCCTGGAGGATGTATGTCATGGGCGCCTGTTTTCAGTGCATCCTCTCTGCTTCCTGGCTGTGGTTTGAGTTGTGACCCCCCCTCAGCCACTGCTCCAGCCTCTAACCGCTTGCTGCTTCTACTCCACAGCTGTGACCTATTGTCTCTTTGGAGCCCTAAACCAAATAAACCCTCTTCTGTAAGTTGCCTTGGTCATGGTGTTTTATCACAGCCATAGAAAAGTAACTAAGCTAGAACTTGGTATCAGGGAGCGGGGTATGATTGTGAACACCTGGCTGTACGCCATGTTGGTTTTAGAGGAATAGGGAAGACTTTGGGATTTTAGACTAGAAAGGCACCTGAATGCTGTAGGCAGGGCTTAGTGCACCACCATAGTGGGAGCTGGGGAGACAGTAGCGCGGAGAGTCATGTGAACCATGGAGGCCCAGCTTAAGCAGTTTCAGAGGGAACAACATTAGGAACTGGGCCAGAGACTGTTCTTGTGAATATTTTGGCAAAGAATGTGGCTGCTTTCTGACCTTGCCCTAAGAACTTGCCTGAGACTAAATTTAGAAGTAATGGACCGACTTCTTTGGAAGAGGAGATTTCAAGACAGCCTTAATATTGGCTCTGTTCCGTGGTCATTTGTAATCACTCTCATGCAAGTCTACAGTGAAAAGGAACGAGTGGGGTAGCAGAAAGTAAACAGTGTACAGTTTAGAAAGGAAAAGGACGCTGGCAAGATGAGTGTTACTGCCAAGGAGTGTGCTGAAAGACTGGCTGCAACCGTTAGCAAGAGTAGAGCCACTAAGGAAGGGCCATATCTGCTCTGGGGGTGGGGGGAAAGGAAGACTCCACCCCACTAAGCTACCAACTTGTGAAAGGAAAAGGCCTAAGGTATTTTTCTGCTCTTAGAAAAGACACAAAAGCTGTTGGAAATGGGACTCAAGGGGAGGGGGGTTGGTTCTACCACAACCTTGGAGCTGAACATGACATGGCCATTCATCCATATTGTGCTGGCTTTAGCGTCATGAAGGGGCTCTAGAATCTTCTTCCTCCGTGGTTTCAGAGAGCCACTGAGACCAGGTATGCAGCAGGGCAGTCCCTACATAAAGACCCTGAGAGGGCAAGAGGTCTGGAGAGGCCATTGTATGAAGTTATGGCAGCAACCCCTGCATTGTCTTGGGGATCAACCTCAAGGAAAGCTACACATAGGCTGTGCAACCAGCCCAAGAGAGAGGCAGGGAGTAAGCTGGAAGGGTGGAGGCATCTAAGCCCTTTGACGTGGAGTTTGCACTGCTAGGTTTTGGTCTTGCGTAGGTTCAGTATTTATTCACGATGACCCATTCCTCCCTCCTGAAATATTAATGTATATCCTATGCCATTGTACACTACAATTATGCAATTTCCAGTTTGATTTTACAAGGGGTTACAGTTAAGAGATGACCTTGAGTCTCAGAGGAAATTTTTCTCTTTAAAATAATGTTGATACTGTGAAAGGCTGGGGAACTTTTGAAGTTGGACTAAATCCATTTTACATTATGATATGGCTGTGAGACTATGGGATCTAGGCAGTGGGATATAATGGCTTGAATGAGATGTGTCCCATATTCCTCGGCATCTGAAAACTTGGACACCAGGGGGTGATAGTGTTTGCGTGGGTTTAGGAGGAGTGGCCTGGCTCGAGACAATATGTCACTGGGAGCAGATTTTGAGCTATCAAAAGCCATGTGCTGTTTCTGGCACATAGCTTCTGCTTCCTGCTTGTTGTCTGAGATGTGAGTGAGTGCTCAGCTATTACTCTGACATCATGGACTTACACCCCTCCAGAACCATTAGCCAAATAAACCCTGTCACCTACAGGTTGCCTTGGCCATGTACTTTTATCACAGCAATAGAAAAGTAGCTGTTATACTGACTTAGGGGAAGGGACCGTGGTTAGAACTGGAAGTCAGTCACATGTGTGCCCACACTGGCATAGCTGCCAAGAGCATTGGCAAAGACCTGAGGATCATATTGGAGACTGAGTAAAATGGGAAAAGGGAACTTACCACCATGATTGTCCTTAAGAGAGTTTATTTGGTGGGATCCCCTCCCCGTCCAGAGCTTCCATCTTGCACCCTGACACCTCCAGAACTTTTCCTTTTGCTTTGACAATTGTCTAGCCCTAAAATAGGACACTGAGAACTTTAACATTTCTCAAGTTTTACTTCTACTCAGTTTTAACTCTTTTAAATATACTTTTTATTACAGTGTGTGTGTGTGTGTGTGTGTGTGTGTGTGTGTGTGCATACATGTGTTTACCATAGAGCACATGGGGACATCATAGGGCCATTTCAGAAATATGTTCTTTCCTTTAACCATGTGGGTCTTGGGGATTGAACTCACATATAGTCAGACTTGGTGGCAAGCACCTTTACTGGCTAAGCTATTTCACCAGCCCTATTTGTGCATATTTCCATTTTGGTCCATATCCATAAATATCTACTCTATGGTTTATTTAATTTTAACAAATAAAGAAACTTCACTAACACCTCCTTAGGTTTTAAACTGAGCTGTAATTACCCATGAAATCAAGCATCATGGTTTCTCTAATATAGGCATAGTCACTATTGTAGCCAATATGTCTTAAAGAGTGTTCTTCCATGAGCTACCTCACCTTGTCCCATGTACCACCAGTAGAGCGTGGACCACATTTAAGGTACTCTGGAATCTGATGGAAGTTAGGGACATTCTCCAATCCAGGGGTTATTTGCTTGGAGCAGCAAATGTTTTTGCAGCCCAAGCCCCATGGGTGGCCTTCATCTTGGTTTAGGCTCAGGCTCAGAGCAGCCATCTGCTCTGAGTGAGCAGCCTTTTGTGGTAAGCTGAGGGGGGATCAGCCTGGCTGATTGGCTGGAGCTGTGCCCAGAATGCCCAGATGTACATTTGCCCCAAAAGAGGAGGCACAGCTGGGGTCCACTGTCTCCCTGGAGGCTTGGGTTTGTTGGTGAGGCTCAGCCCTGCTTCCCACTCTCCTATAGCCCACTCTGCTGGCTTGGCAAAGAGGAGAAGGCCCACAGCGGCCCCAGGGGCTCCCTTACCGCCGGCTGCCTGCCATTTGCTGCCACTGGGGACATAAGATTGCTTCCATGGAAACAGAACCAGGGATTGTTTTTCCAGAAATGTCTCAATCTAATTTGTGTGAAGCTGGTGTGTGTGTGTGTGTGTGTGTGTGTGTGTGTGTGTGTGTGTTATGTGTGTGGTGTGTGTGTTTGTGTCTGTGTCTGTGTGTCTGTGTGTTTGTATGTCTGTGTGTCTGTGTGTCTCTGTTTCTGTGATTTCAGTCAGAGAAGTGGGCCAGACACAGAAGAGGGAGCAGGATTTGCATAGAACCCTCATTTTCCTCAATGGCTTGGGAGTTGAGTATTTCAGGTGAGTATCAGACATCATGAAAGCTGGATCTTGTTAACGAACTGTGTTAGGAAACAGTCACCATTATGTTTGGTTTGTATGTGCAGAAATACTACTCAGTTCTCTCCCAAGCGCTGATATAGGGCTCCAGTGACCAGCTTAAGTCTCGTTTCCAGATTCTTTTGCCTATTTCATCCAGGGACACATGGTCTCAAACATACACCAATTTTGTGAGCTCCTCCACTTTCATTTCAACATGCAAATATGTCTCAGATCTCACATCTGTGATGGAGCAGCATGAGTCGTAGCAGAAACAAGCCAGAGAAGAAAGTGCTTTGGAGGTGAGCATGGAGCTGACCAATGCACCTCACAACATGGCTGCCTGGATGCTAAGGCAGCATTTCTGTGTCTTCCGTGACCTGTTCCAGTCAAGACTTTGTCTAGAGCAGGGTCTGTTAGAATGTTCTGGAGTATAAGCAATCCATATCAGGCTTTCCCCTTGAAGATGAAACGTCTCTTCTTTTCTAGAGGGCAGAGGCTGTTGAACAGACAGGCCTTACTGCCTTCTTCTCCACCCAACTCAGAAAAGAGAGATGTGGCACATTAGCACAGAGGGCTGTGGCTTCTGGTCCCATCTCTTTCTTCTTCCCTATTGGCTTTGGGTTTGGGAAGGTGTGAGGGTGACTTACATCTCGAGGTTCGAGAAACAACTCCAGTTAATTAGAAGAAAGTGCCTTGGAGCTTTCTCAGTCAAGCTTTTGGGGCACAGTGGAGCAGTAGACGTGGCCTGGTAGAACATAGTTGGTGAAACACTCAGCCTAGGGCTCCACATCACACAGTGAGGGAGTACAGCTGGGTACTGGACACGGGTACCATGTCTCCTGGAGAAGGCAGCTATTTCAGCAGTGTACCAAGCTGCTGTAGATATCTTGCAATGCTCCACCCCAGGGCAAACAAGCAAGTAACTGTGGAGTGGCTGGGCCTCCCTATGCCCCTTTAAAGAATATTCTAGGGTTAGAAATCCTTTCAGAGTTGAAAAGATTTGAATCACAGGGTCTGCAAAGCCAGTTTTTTTTTTCCATTTAGGATTATTGTGATATTGTTAGGTTTCAAACCTGAGGTGAGTGGCTGAGATGCCTATTTAATATATCAAAGCAGACTTAGCCACCAGGTTCTCCCTGCAGCCCTCAGCCCCTGCCTATTACAGGGTCATCCTAGCTAGCATACCCCACACCCTACCCTAAACTTCTCCAGTCCAGGAGGCTGGGCTGCCCTTCACTATATAATCCAACAATTTTTGGTACCCACTCTCTTTGAACCTTTGGGCCTCTTGGCTGCTGTACCTGGTCCCCATCTCTTCCCTCTCCCCACATGGCACAGTTCAGTCGCATCCACTCTGTGCTCTCCCATATGCCTTTGCCTTTAACTATGATCTCCCTTTTATCTACAATAAGCCTCCTGCAACATACATTTTCCTTTTTATTTCTTTTTTAAAATTCAAATATCATTTTAAAAAATGGGTATATGTGGTCTTGCACAGCCAGCAGGTCCACTGTACCCTTCAGTTTTTGTAATTTTTGCCTACCTACCCTCTCATGTTGGAGTATCCTTTCCACATTTCGTGCCTTTCAAAGCATGCTTTCTTTCAAGGTTCTTTTCAACACTCATGGTGCCAGTGACTTCTAACTCTAACTACCTTTAATGTCCTGGCTGGCCTACTCATTTGATGCTTAACACTTGTTGTATTAAGCCTTTTTATGCTTCGTGAGTTTTGCTTTCCTGACTAGATTATAACTAGAGGCTCTGCTTTCCATGGTTTTTGTTGTTTGTTTGTTTGTTTGTTTGCTTGGTTGGTTGGTTGGTTTTTGTTGTTGCTACTGTTTTATCTCCATGTTTAAGTGAATGCTTTATAAAGAGCAGGGCTTGATTTGTGTTTTGGAATTGAACAAGCAATTGCCTGAAAAGCATTCCTGCCTTGAGAAGAAGGGTGATGGTCAACTTTGTCTTCAAGTACTATGAAGACTTCAGAAAGATGTACCGTAGACCACCAGGCCCTGTAATAACTGTGGGGACACGTCTCTCTCTCTCTCTCTCTCTCTCTCTCTCTCCTCTCCTCTCTCTCTTCTCTCTCCTCTCCTCTCCTCTCTCTTCTCTCTCTCTCTCTCTCTCTCTCTCTCTGTGTGTGTGTGTGTGTGTAAGCTTCTGTAGGTGCATGTGTGTATTTGTGACTGTAGATGCCAGGGGTCAGCCACATGTCACCCTCAGGTGTTGTTCGTCAGGCACTGTCCACTCTCTTTTTTTGAGACAGGGTCTCTCATTAGCTTGGCACCTGTACTATAGTGTAGACAGGTTGACCCACAGATGTTGCAGGGACCTGTCTGTCACCATCTTTTCAGTGCTGGCATTACCAGCCTATGCCCAGCTATTTACTTGGGTTCTGGGTCCTAAACTCAGGTCCTGATGCTTGCAAGGCTCACTACTGAGTGAGCAGTCTCCCAGGTCCCTACATCAAGTCTTAAATGTTATTCCTTTCTCCTGTCATCTCTGTTCTGGAGTCTTACTGACTTATAAGGACTCACATATGAATCATTTGTTAACTCTTATGGAAGAAAAAAAAAAATGGTATCCCTGTCTTCATTTTCCTGTGGTTTTCGGGGAATGCAAAAGATCTGTGTTTTGTTTCCCAATCCCCATGCATTGAATTTCCTGTCTCTTCTGAGCTGCAGCACTTGCTTTCTTCACTGTTTTTATCTCTACCCCTATGCACATCTCCCACCTCACCCCCACTCCACCCCTACCCCACCCGTGACAGCCCTGGCCAGCACTCATTCACTTCTACAATTAAGCACACTTAAGTTTTGTTTCAAGAATCTCAGCATTTCCCTGCACATCTCTAGAGACCTACAGGATGGCTCCGAGCCCTGGATTGAAGCTATCGCTGTATAGCATCAACCGTTGTGCCATCCTGGCTCTGCGGGGCTGCCTGCTTCTATCTCCTGCGCTCCACATTGGCACTGCCGGCCTGGCATTCGCCCAGGCTGGTCTGACACTTGCTGCTGAGGGTGGGGAGGGAACCCAGGCAGGTTTCCAATTCTTTCAGGAGCTGGGTGGGTGCTGTCTGCAACCAGCACACTGTGAAACCGCGCAGAGGCTTCAGAGCACCCTGCAGTCCTGGGATGGGGCACTGAGCTGCAGGAAGTGTACAAGCAAAGAGCCCAGTGGAAACCAAATTAGCTCTTGGCATCGACTCTTGCTCGTATGAGCTCTTGATCTTTTCTTCTCACTCCTCAAGTACCACTTAGTCCCTGTGCAAGCTTTCCCCCTGAACAATGGAACTGAATGTTCATTTGTTTGCTTGGAGCTGGGGCTTGCCCCGCCCCCTTTCCAAAGGCAGTGAAGGAGTGCTCAGCTGTCCTCTTTCCAGAAGCCTGCCCCCCTTGGCTTTAGTGTCTTCCATGCTTAATTGCAAATTATTGATTTGAAGGGAATTAATTTTTAGCCCTTGCCAGATTCAGTCGCTCCTGGGTTGGACTCCTCAGCAGGACACCCTGGGGATCCCAGCTGGGGATGGGGGAAGGGATCAAGGCTCATATGAAGCTGATGCTGAGCTGGAGGGAAGCCACATGTATCTACTCAGAATGAAGCTGGGGATTGTCTAGCCTCAAATCTGGTTTTGCCGGGGGGTGAGGTGGGGGGGGCGGGAAACTGAGGTCTAGAGAATGCCAAAGTTTTTGCAGCCAGAGATAGAGGAGCTCTTGATTGCCAGCCAGGACATTCTCCAGCATGCCCTGTTGTGTGTGGGCTCTGTGAAGCCTCACAATATAAGCCCGAGAGGTAGAGACTGTGTCAGAGGCCGTGTTTCACTGCAGATTCGGATTTGGGAGATGTGGCCCATCCTAGAGACTCTGTGTTTCCAACAGGCTCATCCAGAAAGATGGTGTCTCTATGTGTCCAAGACCAGTCTTCGAGAAGCAGGGAGCCTAACAATGTGCAGGGACCTGACTTTGCCAGAATGATGGAATCACTTGAGATTAAAAAAAAAAGAAGAAGAAGAAGAATGGATGGTTAGGGACAGTCTCCAAAACTTGGGGGTAATTGTGCAATGCTCTTGACCAGCGGGATTTCTGACATCCTTCCAGAACCTTCTCTCAAAACTCAGCAGTTTTACTGGGGGAAATCTTCTAGCATAGTCCACCCAAGCCTCCCCAAGTGGGGCAAATGTTAGTTCGTCTTCTCAGAGGCGTCTTCATACACCTCCATAGGTGATTGTGTCTTACAATCTCTGAACGCTTACAATCAAAGGAATAACTATTACGAAGGAATGGTATTTTCCTGAGCACCTGCTGCTGCTGCTGCTACTACTTCTTGTTGTTGTCATTATTGTGGCACACAGTCTCATTACATAGCCCATAGACCTTGGATTTTCCTGACTCAGTCTCCTGAGTGCTGGGATTATAAGTATTTGTCATCATGCCAGCCATTTATTTTATTATTTAAAATCGAACTGAAGGGCTGGCCTAGGGCTTAGTGGTTGAAGCGTTTGCCACCCAAGTGAGGAAACTAGAATTCATATTTCTAGAACCACATAAATGCTGGGTGGACATGGCAAGTGACCTGTACGTCTAGGCTTGAGAGGTATAAAATTATCCCCACAGAAAAGAGACTAGCCAGTCTGTGTCTGTGAGCTTTGGGTTTGACTGAAAGAACTTGCCTCAAAGAATAAGAGTGATTAAGGAATAATCATGCCACGGACCTCGAGCCATTAATTTCTGGCACTTTACAAATATGCGTCACAGCCCCCTACAAGATAGGTGGGGCTCTAATCCCTAGGAAAGGCAAGCTGGTCTTCATCTCCCATTTTCATAAAGTTTGGTACCACCATGCTTACTTTACTCATGACCTCAAGGTCACCATTCTTGAATGCTCTATAGGACCTCTTGCTCATTGAGACCAGAGGAAGAGATGTCGGGCCCATTTTATGACTGAAAAGGAGGGACACTGTCCACTGCCATGACACAGTTGGGGGGTGGGCATCAGAAGAGAAGTGCAGTTAGAGCATAAAGTCAGTTTCAAAGGAAGAGGCTGCAGGATTGGGGATCGGAAAGACGGCGAGATCTCTTGCTCCTGCTCATGGACATGAAATGTGCAGAAACAAACTCAGTTGTGCAAAATGAAACACCTTTTTTTCCTCAGCAATTGAGCTGTGTTTAGTTCTTAAGCTCTCTCTTGTGCCCATAGTAAAAATTTACCTAATTACTTTCAAATAAATGTAGTCGCTTCCAGAAGTTTTTTTCCTTTCCCAGTGTCTTTGGTGTGCTCAGTTTCTTCCTCTTCCTTCTCTTCATACAAAAGAGGGGTTGGGTGATGTGTGAGTTTTGTGTGTGTGTGTGTATGTGTGTGTGAGTGTGCATGCATGTGCGAGTGTATGTCCGTGTATCCCTGTGACCACAATGTACCCACATGACCTGATGAGATGCCCTTGAAGTCCCTCTAAAACACAACCCCTGCAAGTGTCTCAATCAGCCCTCTCTCATATGTCAGGCTCTACAGCTTTTTCAGCCAGTCCAATGCAAACATATATGGCCCCTGACTTTTGACGGTTACCTTTAGAGATTTTCCACTTCACAATAGTGCCAAAGTGTTTGCATTCAGTAGAAACAGACCGTTGTGTTTTTTCTTTTCTTGAGGTATTATTGACATGGGATATTTTCTGGTGACACTGGGCTCGCAGACATAGCACATAGTTGAGAGTGCACCATGGTTAGCTTTGCTGCCTGATAGGCTAGGTGTGTTAATGATTTTCCAAGTTATGCTATCTTCTGTTGGTGACAGGACTCTATTGTAATCGGAGGACCAGTTCTCATACTGGCACCATCAGGAAGGCTGTCTCTATTGAGACACCTAAGAGGTGGCTGTTCTCATCAGCCCACTTACAGATGAGGCCAGGGAGGCACACAGAGAGTAAATAGTAAACTTGCCCAAGGCCACACGATGAAGTCAAGACTCAAATTATGATTCTGACTTCTGGACCCACATTGAGTTACATTTGGGATCCCAGGTAAAGGAGTATGACTGCATCAAGAGAGAGACTGGGTGAGGTGATAGCCAGTGCTTTCATCTCTGGTTGTGTTTCCAAGCCCTTGTGGGATGGCAGCATATGGATATGTCCTCATGCGTCTACGTCTTGCTGCTGATGCTGCCTTCCTCATTTCTTACACACCCAAGCCTCCTGCTCTGCTCCCCATCACACAGTCTGCCATCGTCCCCGAAAGGTAGACTGCCTTACTCACCTTGGTAGATTTATCAGGTTGGATGTAAGATTGGCCATCCTTAATCTGAAATGACCCAAAATCTGAAGCTTTTTCAGAGCTTGTGTGATGCTACCAGTGGAGACTTCCTCGCCGGACCTGATATAACAGAGCTCAGGATGCTAAAAACACAAAATCAAACTACCTTCAGGTTACACACACACACACACACACACACACACACACACACACACACACGTGAATGTTGTGCTTAGGCTTGGGTCTGACTTTCTTAGCTAGCTTTCAGCCACTGTGACAAAAAGACTCCAGGAAATAAAAGGAAAGACAGTTCATTTTGGCTCACAGGTTCAGAGCTTTCCGTCCTTCATCATTTGGCTCCATTGATGGGAACCCATAGTGGAGAAAAGCAACTCACCTTGTGGCAGCCAGGAAGCAGAGAGGCAAAGAGCAAACCTGAGTTAGTGGGCTTCCTCCTACTTTCATTTTTTGTTGTATTGGTTCCCCAAGCCTACCAGAGGCTGCTGCTCACACTCAGCTCTCTCCTTTATGCACTGTCCCACATGCAAGTCATCTCATAAAATGCTCTGGTAGACACACCCACAAATTTGCCTAATGGATCTAAGTGACTCTCAGTCCAGTCAAATGGACAACCAAGATTATCATCACACACTTCCAAGACCAAGTGTCTTATGGAAGGAGACGGGGTAGGCTACCCAGAAGGTAGTCCCAGGGTCATGTTCAGTGTCTTCCTCAAGTGTGATTCAACCTTCTGAGCCATGGGAGTTTGGAAGCACAGCACCACCCAAGAATGTACCACACTTCTAGATTATGGTATGGCTGGAGCTCTCCACCTTACACGTTCTTCTCCCTTTCAACTTCCCAAAGCGAGTCTGAGGGGCTCTGAGAACACAGATTCTTGAGCAAGAGTAACAATTCATTTTTGCATGGGGGTGGTGGTGGTGGTGGTGTCTCTGTCTTCCACATTTCTTATATACCTCGGGGAAAAGAATTTAAAATCAAGTGATTCTTTTTCTATTACCACTTAGAAAACTGTAATAAAACACCACAGCGTGCCGGCTTGCTCTTTTTGAAAAGTCTAATTAATTCATTTGCAGAGGTTGCATCTTACCTTGCACCGTGTCACTTGCTCATTTTAAAAGGTGCTAAGGCTTAGAATCTCAGGGTTACCCCTTGAACAAATCCATTTTCATGTCCCATGCCTGGGGGCTGACAGAAGAGCCTGAAGTATGCTGAGGTAGCCCGTTAGCCCAGAGGCAGAGCAAACTACATATCCCCGGATCCATCAGAAGAGCCTGCTTTTGGCTTTATTAACCTCACCCTGAGGGACAGATACCCGGGTCCAGGCTGAGCATGGCCACTGCATGCCTGTGCAACCTCCATCCATCTTTGCACTGTGACACTCTAAGGCTCAGTGCCTTCACCTATAAGTCTCTCTCCCTCACTCTGACAATTCTAAGCCCCAACTCCAGCTAAAACTTTCTTGTCAGATGTACTGCCACTGAAAGTAGCCAGTTAACCTGAAATTGATCCTGCTCATGATTGCATCCCCTTTAAACATTGTACTAGCTTGACACATTGTTTTGGTGAATATATTTTAAGTTTATTCCAGGATCCTCAGCGCCAGTGTCCAGATAGCAGAAGAATTCTGGGTGCTGGAGTCATCTTACTTCACCTTTTCTAGAAGGTGGCATCTTTCAGACTACTCTCTGCTCACTGCCAAGAGGTAGGGAATGGGTTGGGTATATCAGCTGGTCTGTTTGAAGTATGTTCTTCTATGGCAGTGGTTCTCAACCTTCCTAATGCTGCGACCCTGTATAACAGTTCCTCATGGTGTGGTGACCCCCAGCCATAAAACTATTTTCATTGCTGCTCCATAATCATAATTTTATTACTACTATGAACCATAATATAGATATCTGTGGGTTTTGATTGTCTTAGGTGACACCAGTGAAAGGGTCATTCAACCCCCAAAGGGAATTGCTACCCACAGGTTCAGAGCCGCTGCTGGACGATCTTGGTCATCTCCTGGGACACATTACAGGTAGGTTTGTTACCTTGTCACAAGTTCTATCCATTGTTGGGAATTCCAGGAATCTAGTGGTCCTGGGGACCATGCTGAATTGCATGCCATCTACAAGTGAACAAAAAACTTTGCTAGGCTGGTGGACCTAGAAGGAAGTAGGTGATTTCTGCCTCTACCCACACATAGGCAGAATATTGCAATGCAGATCAACTTGAGCTACTGGAAGTAAGAGTAATTAGTGTTGGGCAGGATTACTGGTTAGAAGCAAGTTAGTCAGGCTGAGGAATAGTAAATGCTGTTGTCACCCACTCCCACCTCTTTGCCATGGAGGTAACCTTCTATGAATAGAAATCTTGAAGTGTAGACAGCAGAACCATTGTCACCTCAGGAAACTTGGCTTCTCTCTAGCTGAGCCATGTGGGTCGCAGGGACGGCTGCCTGCCTGTAAGGAGATAGGGTTGGGTATTGTCTCCTGGAGTCAAAAGGCAGCCTGTGGCCCAGCTCTTCTTCCCTGGGCCTGGATGCTGTGTGGTTTTGAGCCAATCCTCCCATCAAAATGGTACTCTGTCTGGTTATGCTCTACTTGTACATCTTTATGTCATTTCAGAGTGCCAAGGGGACAAGGCAAGCTTTGGGTAACTGGGACCAAACGCTTCTCCCCATAACAACATAATTCATCCATGTGTAAGAGTAACATATGGACTAAATTTTTTTTTCCACACCCAGCCTTGCACACACTGGAGAGTGCTTTACCATAGAACACTGATTTTCTATTTTCCCAAGTCAGTCTATTTCTCTGTCTCCCTTGTCATTATTTTGAGCTATTTCCCTGAAACTGGGAAGAAACTTACAAGACTCAGAAAGTAAACAAAACTTACAAGTCTCAGAGAGCTGCTAAGCATGCAAGGTTCACAAGGCCCTTGCCAAGGTTATATAAGAATGGAAGATGAAGGGAGTCGGGAGAACACTCTAAGCAGCTGAGCTGCCTAACACTTGTGCAGGGAGCTCTAAAGATGTAGTTTCCATGGGTTGCCACTCTTGCTAGGATGGCATTTTGGTGATGCCTCTGCCTTTGTATCACCATGCTCCTGTAAGTAACCCCAATAAACTCATTGATTCACTAGGGTAGACTTGGGGGGACTTACTTCTCTCATCTATGCTCAGGTTCCTAGTTGAGATAAATAGACATTTGCTCATGTCTTCCCAAGGAAACAAGAAAGCTCAATATTTTCTAGTCCTCCTGGGATTTATAGCTGTCAACATGAGTCTTTTATAGAACATATATATGCCCATGTATATTTACTTAAAGTATTTTGGAGCTATATATAGAGGGTTCACATTGCAAAGACTTCTCATGAAATACAATTAGAGATTTTCATAAAGAAAGCAACAACAAAAATCCCCTTCCATTTGATTCCCTCACTCCATAGGTTAAACTTTTAAATTATCTCATTTTCTTATGCTTGTTTTAGGGCACTGGATTGATTGTCTTGAGTACTGTTTTAGGAATTAATTTTTTTCTTTCTGTATATTGAATACCATTTTCTAATGGCTTTAGAAAAATATCAATTTATCGCTTTACAAGCACTTCCTATGGACATCTCATTGTGCTTGGAGCCATGAAGAAAGTAGAAGGTACATTATCTATCTTGAAAACGACACAGCCACACAGACATGAAATGACATACAGCTGGTAAGGTGGCATAAGACTGATGGGACTAACAGAAGGGAGAGCTTGGAAGCCAGGATGAGGCAAGACTGGGCCAGTAGTCTAGAGGAAAACGCATGTAACCCTGATTGCCCAAGTGCAATACAGTGCCTCAGTATAAAATTATCGATTAATTGTGACCTCAGTCATGAGAACACTGAGACTGAGTCAGCAGAGTCCCCACCTCACGCATGAGGACTTGATGTTCTAAATGATATTTGGCTGTCTACAGTCAAATATCTGGTTACACGAGAGAAATGGTTCTCAAATTGAAATCTGGATCTCTTTCCATTCCACTACAGTTACTGGGTGATCTTGGCCAAACCACAACAGCAGACTCTGGGGGTCTCAGTAATATGTTGTACAAAATGAAGGGTTTAGCTTGCATCATCATTTTCCAAGGAGAGTATTAGGAAATAATAGTCATATAGAATATGAACCAGAGGTAAACTTGTCTCAGAAATATAAATTCCAATAGTTTAATAATTTACTAATTATGAATGAATTGTTAATTTATTTCTCACATAAGAATTTATTGGTCACACAATCTATTTCACAGATTTATATTATAATGCATACATTTATTATAAAAAACAATTAATATTTTAACCACATCCTCTTAAGAAAAATTCTTAGAAACTTCAGTTTGCTAATGAACACTGTTAATATTCAGGAGCGATAACTCACATAGCGGCTTCAAACTGTCTCTTCTATCACATTTTCCTCACAGTGGCAAAGTATCTAAGTCCATGAGCCTTGATTTCAGAAAGTTATGAACTAAGCTATTTTTAGGGGTCTTGCATATCCCAAATTCTATGCATCTATGGCTAAGCGGTCTTTGAGGGTAGGGGAGAGTTAATGGTGGAGGATGGCAGTGATAAGAGAGAGGTTCCAGAAGAGAAAGCTGTGGCCAGGGTAGAAGGCTAGGCCATCAGTTCTTGCCAGCCAAAGGGACCAATAAAGTCTTGGCGTGAGAAATAAATTAATAATTCATTCATAATTAGTAAATTATTAAACTATTGGAATTTGTATTTCTGAGACAAGTTTACCTCTGGTAATGGCTGAGGTATTCTGTATCTTCATGGGCTCTTGTTTCCCCACTGTGTAGATACTGTCTTCTACTCAGTCCCTACATAATAGGAGAAGTGAGAAGGCTCTCTTGGGCCCCTTTTATAGGGACGCTAGTCTCATCCTATGGTGTAGGATCCACACTCACGAAGCATTCACCTCTAAAAGATTCCACCTTCTAATACCACATTCTTGGAGAGGGGGTTGAGATGCCAACTTATGAATTTAAAAAGAAATAGATATTCAGACGGTAACGAGAGGTTCATCTTGTGTTTGTGAGGAAATGTCTAATGGGTGGGAAGAAGGATCAGATGGCCAGTTCTAGGAAAAGAAAATAGTCTACATAGAATGTAAGAGGAGCCAGGACCAGGGAGCCTAACGGCCAAGTGAGAAGTGAGGCGCTTAGTGAGGAACAGACAGAACTTGGCCTCTGAAGGAGAGGTACTTGTGCTGGTTGTTTCAATTGTCGATCTGGGAAGAGGATGTGAACAAGGAATTCTGTAGACCAGATTGGCCTGTGGTCTTTGAAGGGATTGTCGTGTTGATTGATGTAAGGAGACCTGGTGCATTGTGGGTAGCCGCATTCCCTAGGCAAGGGAACCTCTGTGCTAGAGTCTCTACATTGAGTTAGTTTATCAAGGTGGGAAAACGCATCTCTTTCTGCATGCACTGCAAATACTATGTGACCAGCTGCTTCGTGCCCTCCTTCCCTGTTGTGACGAACTGACTGGGCCCTCGGACTGTGAGCCAAGAAAAACCCTTCCTTCTGTAAGTTGCTTTTCTCAGACATTTTATCACAGCACTGAGAAGACTCGCAGATATTGTAAAGAATCTACCGACGGAGTTAAAAATAAATTTAGCCCTGGAAGCATGCTCAGTCTGTTTGCCGCGAATCCTGAGTTTCCCCGCAGTCCATATGGAGGTGGTCTATTAGAAGCAAGCTCCTTCATCTTAGCTGGGATGGCAAAGGCTGGTGCATCATGGGAACGGATGGCATCTACACATCTCAGGTCAGAAAAGCCTTTGTTTGTTATTGTTCAGATAATGTTGCCTTGTTGACTCATGTCCGCCTGGTGCCCAGCTGTGACTCCTGGATATTCAGTACTCTAATCACTTTCCACATTATTATTAATAATCGGAGCTATGAAATTATGCTGCATTCTGGCTTGTTATCAAACCCTGGAAGAATGCAAATAGATTAATCAACTTGCACCCACACTTAAAACCTTGACTGGAACTTTAAGTGTGGTGGAAATATTTGCCCTGGCTCTCCGTTGTCTCCTCCAATCAAGCCCGAGGTGTGTTTTCCTCCTAACTTTTAATTGCATGACCTCTGAGAACCTAATTTCCAGAAAACCCATTTATTATTTTAATGCTCATTTGGCATTATTATTTTCCCAAAGCAATCTTTTTGTCTGTGAATCTCTGAGGAGAGTTGAGAAGCAAGCCAAGAAAAGCTTCATTTTCTCCTTGTGGCCCTCAAAGGAAGGCAGAAACGAAACATTAAAAACCTGAGTTTCTACTTGAGACTGAGTGGGAGGGAGCGAGCAAGAAAGAGAGGGAAGGAGAGCAGGAGATTGGAAGGCACTTGCCTTGGTCCCAGATGGGAAGCAATCCAGCAAATTGCCTTTAAACAGCAGTGTCCCTGCAAATAGGGCACTCTAGCTGTTTTGTGTCACTTGAAAGCATCTTGTTGATATTTTTTATGGATTTTATGATACGTCCTAAAGCATGTGGCAGGAGCAGCCACTTGGAGTTCTGGCAGTAATGAAGACTGTTATTCTCACAGTCTGAGGAGTCTCTACTTCAAAGGGAGGCGTTGATCTGATCTTTCATCTTCTCAGCTGTTGCTTCCCAGCTTTCTTCAAATCCTGTTTGAACTAAAAACCCCACATTTCCTGGTTAGAGTGCGCAATTCCCTTGGCACTTCTAATCTTCTCACTTGGAAGCTACTAAACGGTGATTGAATGATGCTATTACCAAGAGGAGGTAAATACGTTCAAATGAGCAGTCGCTGCTCAAATAATAATAAAAAAAGAAAGAAAGAAAGAAAGAAACTGGCTTGTTTGTCAAGACTCTTGCGTGTTTACTGAGATGGGATAAAATAAATGATGGATGGGTGTTTAAATGATAGATGAATGGGTATGTGGATGAACAAATGAGCGGATGGATGGATGAGTGGATGGATGGATGGATGGATAGATGATTGGATGGGTGAGTACATGGGTGGATATATGGATGAACAAATGAGTGGATGGATGGATGGGTGGATGAGTAGATATGTAGATGAACAAATGAGTGGATGGATGGATGGGTGGATGGATGGATGGATGGATGGATGGATGGATGGGTGAGTACATGGGTGGATATATGGATGAACAAATGAGCGGATGGATGGATGAGTGGATGGGTGGATGGATGAATGGATAGATGGATAGATGGATGAATGGATGGATTGATGAATCAATGGATGGATGAGAATAGATGATGGGTAGATGGATTCTGTAAGTGGGAAGTTTGGGTATATGCCCTGAAAAGCTTTCACACCCTCTGGATGGAAAGATAGGGAGAAAGAAAAGAATATGGCACATTGCCTGGAATGGTAATCTGGATTTTACACAGGATTAGTACCTTTTGCCTCTGGTCAATTTTATTTATTGAGGCTTCCTATTACTTAAGTCAGGCTAAATTTCTTACTGCTCTCTGAATGTGACTATGTTCTTCCCCTACTGAAAGTCCTTCACGCGGTGCATCTGTTTAAATATCCAAGTAAATGAATTCACATTAAACACAGTGGAAAATGTACATTCTCTGCCACACAGGCGCCGAGTCTGTAGTATGGGCAAGTGGCGACTTGTTCAGATATAGCATGATTCCTTCATCTCAGAGTTGTGGGTACAGCTGTTTCCCAGACTTATAAAGCCTCCTAGCTCTTCCTTACTTATGATTAAATGGACTAGTAATTGTCTTTAGTCTGTGATACAGCCTCAGCATGGATCCCTGCATGGCCCAACACTTATTTATTGGTTTCCATTCCGCAACAAATATCTCTGAAACTACAGCTCAGAATGAAAGTCAGGGTGTTACATATGACCCACATAAAGTCAGTCAGTCCTGTGGCACTTCCTATTCTATTGTGTACCACTTGATATCATGTCACTTGTGTTGATTCATGTTATGACTTTCCTTTTCCAGTGTAGGAATCCATGTGCCCATCTCTTCACATATGTAGTTTTGTTGGCTTTGATTTTATAACAACTGTATCTATTAAATGTAATTTTGGAAGCCTTTTGAAATGTATAATAATGTTTATAGTAATTTATATCTCTAGATTCATAATATGCTCTTCCTTGTAGGAATGTACCACAGTTTATTCGCTTACCTTTCTATTTTTTAAGTGGCTCAGATTTTTGTTATTGTGAACGGTGTGTATGCTTTATGTTGTAGAAGTGCAACATTTTCTCTTGGGGTGTGCTGGGGAGTAAAGTTATTGGTCGTAAGACACATGGATATTTAGCTTTAGAGATAGTTTTCCACAATGCATTTGTCAGCTTACTCCTACAACAGTGTATGGAACCTGTGTAACTTCATATTCTCTCTGGCGCTGATTTTGTTGTTTTTAGCTAATTAAGTGGGTGTTTAATGATCTTTCCTTTGGGCCTTGATTGACGTCCCCTAGATTGCTAATGATGAACTTTAAATGCAGATCAGTGACATCCTGTTCTGGAACGCCTGTTTACATCTTTCACCCATTTTTATGTCATGTACTGCTTTGCTCACTTGCCTATAGGATATATATACCCCAATCTTCTTTCCTAATCTATTTCTAGTTTATTCTGTAACTGGTTTGTTCATTCCTGTGTTAATATAACACTGCATGCATGATCAGAGTTTCATCATAATTTCTGGTGGCAAAAGAAAGCATGTGCCCTCTCCTGATAATTCTTTTTTTTTTTTTTTAATTTATTATGTATACAGTGCTCTGCCTGCATGTACACCTGCAGCCAGAAGAGGGCATCAGATCACATTACAGATGGTTGTGAACCACCATGTGGTTGCTGAGAATTGAACTCAGGACCTTTGGAAGAGCAGTCAGTGCTCTTAACCGCTGAGCCATCTCTCCATTCCCCTGATAATTCCTTCCCTCCCTCAGCTTTATTTTCCTTCCACCTTTTCCCCCCACCCCTTTGCTCAAGTGTCTGCTGAGCAGCTCAGGACTACTCAGTGGAGGCTCCATACCACTCGGTGGCCTGCACTGTGGGAGCTGCTGGCCAGTCCTCAGTGGAAGCTAGGTGCTCCAGTCCCCAGTAGGGAACTTCTGGATGGGCACGGAGGGCAACTGCACACCCTTAGACCTGTCTGCCACCTCTGTCTGGGCAGCGGTGAACTCAGGAGCTGGCGCAGTCCATTCGCCCTAGAATTCATCCTTGGTCACTACCTTCTCAGCAGCAGCCTGCTCCTTCTCCTCCTCAATCTCCTTTGGGTCTCTGTAGAAAAAAAGGTCAGGCATAACCTCCCATGGGAATTCACGGGTGATGGCACCACGCATGCAGAATACTCCCCAGGCCAGCATCCACCACATCAGACCCACTGAGTGAGCTCCCTTATTGTTGCAAGGGATGGCAGTGTCTACACAGTACAGAGGAGAATCTCTGATGCACAGAGCGATGGTGGGCAGGTTGACCTAAGAGGCCTCTGTGAGGGGCTTGTGGTCAGCCCTGGGGTCAGCCATCACTAGAAGCCATGGCTCCCTGAAGGCTGCTTGGATATCTCGTTGATGAAGGGCCCAGGTATGGGGTGTGAAGCTGCCAGCGATGGGAGTGACTCCAGTGAGTGGCAGCAGCAAACTTCAGCACAGTTCGCTGCCCAGTGTTTCTGGAGGAGATGAAGCTGATGTCAACAGGGCTCTCAATGGCAACCATAGCCTGAGCTGCAAGCAACAGCTTCCCCCAGGTCCTCTTCAGATTTATGATGTAGACGCCATCACTCTTCCTTTTGTAGGTGTGCTGCTCCATCTGGAAGTCAAAGTTTGTGCCGCCTAAGTGGGTTTCCGCAGCAAGGAATTTGAGGACATCCTCCTCCTTCATCCGTAGGACATCAAGGGCTCCGAACATTGTGTTTAAGTTTCCCTTTAAGTTATAATGGGAATCAAGAACAAGGCCTGCAGAATGGACCCGTCCCTGGGCAGGACGGAAAGGCTTCTGATAAATCTCACTCAAAAGTATTCACATTGTTTGTCTCCCTCTCCTTTTTTTCAAACATACATTTCATCATCTTAACAACCCCTCACACGCCCTTCCAACCCAATCTTGTCATGTTACCTGGGGTTGCTTTGACTCCACACTTCAGCTTGGAGCAGTACTCTCTCTGGTGAACCACTCAGGGTAAGAGGACATTCCGTGCTTTGTCTACTTTGTAGCATCTCTCATTTTGTGCAGTTACTTTAGCCTTAGTCCTTGATTACTTACACTCTCTGAGGCTGTTTTAAAAGCTACTGTCTTTTTACTTATACTTTCGAGTTTGGTCTCATTGTCAAGAAATACAAGTAACCTTTAAATAGAGATGAATATATGCAAACACGTACACGGGGCCATCTTTGTTCTAGCCAGTTGTGTCATTTGAAAGGTTTACTTTTTAACATAATCTCTAAATAATGTTAAGTTTTTGTTCCCTCTTCAGTCCTTGCAATTTCTTTTCTATGCCTCAGTACATTGGCTAAGCCAGCTTATTTAATATTGCAAGTAGTAAGATAATGTGATTGTAAAGAAAATAATTCTAGTATTTTCTAACTTAGGATGATGTTTGTTCTGGAGCTTTAAAAAATAGTAAATCATTTATCTGCTCACACGAAGTTTTATTTTTGTTCACTGAGAGACTGTAATGCGTTGGTCTTGGATCCCATTGGGTACATTTTTAATATCTACATCAGATTATTATAATTTAAAAAACTTCCCCATGTAGTGATTTGCTTAATATTTACTTATTTACTTGTGTCTCTGCGTGTGCCTGTGTGCGCTCATGCACAAACACGCTCTCTTACGTGTACAGACGACAGAGGATGAACATAAGAGTCAGTTTTCTCCTTCCACCATGTGGGATCCAGGCACTGGACTCAGGTCCTCAGGCTCAGCAGTGAGCACCTTTACCTACTGAATCATCTTTCTGGCCCTGGTTTCTTAAGTTATTAAAACCACTTGCTTTGCCATGTCAAGCCCTTACTGGTTCCACTCTAATTGTCTACAAGTACTGTTGAATTTATTTTTCAAATCTCCCATTTATGAGGGCTGTGTTTTTATTCGTAAGTGTAATAGTTCTTTCTCCAATCATGTCAAACCATGTCTGGAATGAAAATTATGCTGTTCTCACAGAATGAAAATAAGAACCATTTCTCTGCATTATGTTTTTACTGTTAGAACGGGTCTTTCTACATGTGTTTCCTGATCCTATAAAATTTCCTGGGTCAGCACTTTTAGTGTGGGTAATTTCTTTTTAAATTGTCTAAATGTCTTTAATGTTTTTTTTTCCAGATGTTTATTTCTTTTTAAGTTAGTCGTAGTTAGGTAAACTTTTCTATGAATTTACCCATTTTATATAAGTTTAAAAATATTAATATTTCAGTGCTGACATTACATTTTGTAACTTATAATATTATTTATTTAAGGCTTTTTTATTTTCTTGTAAAGTTTTACCTCCCCTACAAATCCCATTTTTAGTATCAAAGGATAGACTTTTACCTTTATTGATTACCTTTGCTTATTCATTTTTTGTTTGCTTTGTGGGGGGGGGAGTGAATGGGCATCTCCATTAGTGTCTGTTCTTCAGTTAACCATGGAATTCTACTTTCTTCGAGTTTACTTTGTTGTTCATTATTATAACTTCTGAAGATGGACATTAATTTTTCATCTTTCTTCATATCTGATGAAATTAATCAAAGCTATAAAGTATTCCCCCCGCCCTCATTCTCTCCTTATAAAATAAAACATTTCATTGGGGCTGGCTTACGGTTTCAGACGTTTCGTCCATTATCCTCATAATGGGAATCATGGCGGCGCGCAGGCAGATGTGGCGCTGGAGAAGGTTATAAAGCCCTCTTGAGGCACCGCTCTCAATGGATCCCTCATTAGTTGTTAGCTAACCATATCAGACCCCTTTCCAAGGCTCAGGGCAGATCTCACTTCTGTCTTCCTATGCAATCCTAGCTCACAGGCTCAGCTCCAGCTTTATAATTCCACCCCGTGATGAAACGGAATAAACCCAGCTTCCGAAGTCACAGAGGTTCAAGGTTCAATGCTAACAAAACTGTGGGGAGGCGGACAGTGGTGGCTTGAATAAGACATCCCTCATTTTCTCGGGTGCTGTTTGGAGAGGCTGATGTGTCGCCTTGGAGGGCAAGCTTTGAGATTACAAAAGCCATGTACCATTCCCAGGTCTCTTTCCCTGCTTCTGGTTCAACTCTCAGCTTGCTGTTTCTGCCACCAGGGCTGCCTCATGCTGTGCTCACCGGCTATAATGGTGATAGACTCTTACGCTTTGGGACTGTAAGCTCAAATAAAACCTTCCTTCTAGAACCTTTAGCATGGTGGTTTATCACAACAATAGAAAACTAACTCAAGTATCCCAGGCTGGTCTAGAAATTAGGGAGGGATGACCTTGAACAACTCCTCCTCTCTCAGGCTCCCAACAGGCTCCTAAGTTAGGATTATAAGCATGTTCACCATGCCAGGCTAAGGCTGGAACTCTCTTTAAGCTTCTGAACTTCTCTAAAAAGACAATACATTTTTGTTTTCACTCTGAGGTTCCCGTGGGACTTCATGACAAACAAGGAAGAAAAAATAACCTATTTCAATATGAATAGAGAACAGAATGCAGTCTAAAGGATCAGTTTAAAAACTGTGACTTCCCCTATAGTCATGTTATTTCTCAATGGAGCCCTGACCTAAATCTTCCATGTACCCTTCCCTTAAAGTTTGTTTACTTAGACTCAGTATGTTTCTTCTTCAGCTTATTCCTAAGTGTTGTATACTGTGGTACTATTTTAGATAAAGTATGTTTTTAATAAAAAATATTTCGTTTCTCTGCTAATTTAGAAAGAAATATGCGTATTTCAGAGAAAAATCTAAAAGTGATGATACATTAGAGATAAATGCCCTTAATCTAGAGAGAGAATCTGTGGTGTTCCGTGAGCTTCTTTGTAGAATATTCTAGAAATACCTTTTGTTGTGAGCTCATGTGTCTGAATGCTTGATCCACAGCTTAGCTCTCTTTTGGGTGAGGGTGATCTTTGAGACACGTGGTATTGCTGGGTGGGTGTAAACTTCCAGGGCAGGGCCTTTGAGGGCTATATCGCAGCCTCTCTCCAAGCCTGAGCTTGCTGTTTCTTGACCCTTGCATGTGTGAAGAGACCCCTCTACTTCCACCTTCCTCTATGTTTTCCCTTCCATGATGGACTGAGAGTCTCCAAAACTGTGAGGCAAAATAAACCCTTCTGCACTAAGCTACTTGGTCGGGGATTTTATTATGGTGGTAAGAACAGACGGCACATTTCCCCTGTGCATGTGGACAGATACTGTTAATCCTCATCAGAATGGTTTTTTTTTTTTAGTAGGAAAAAAATATAGTTCTATTAGTTTCATTTGCGCTATATAACCAATATTTTCCTATGACAAAAAGTGTTCAATTAAACTATTGTTCTTAAAAGACTAAAGACTAGTGGGCTGGGAATGTATCTTATGGATCTTAGGGATCCGAAGAAATAGGATCCTAAGAAGGGAAAGGAGGAGGGGAGGAGAGGGGATGGGAGGGAAGGGAAAGGAGGGGGAGGGGAGGGGAGGGGAGGGAACGGAAAGGAAGGGGAGAGAAGGGGAGGGGAGGGGAGGGGAGGGAAAGGAAAGAAGGGACAGAAAATCTTAGAGATGCCTGCTTAATATGTAGAATGCCCTGGGTCACAATACCACCAAAAAATAAACAAATAAGAAAAGAAAGAAAAAACTATATTTTATCACATTGTAATTTTTCATGTTTTATTATTATAAAGAACATTTCTGCTAATAATTTTGTAATGACTAGTGAGACAGCTTAGCAGTTTCTCTTCCAGAGGACCCAGGCTTTATTCCCAGAACCCTCATGGAAGCTCACAATTGTCTGAAACCTCAGTTATAGGTGATCTGACACCTTCACACAGAAATACCTGCACATAAAACACCAATGCACACTAAGGCAGCAAATACATAAGTCTGTAATGAAAACCATTGTACACACATAATTTCCTAACAAAAATCTCTAGAAATTGAGTGTTGTTGTTGTTGTTGTTGGGCATACTAAACATTTAATAGATTCAATAGATTGCTATGCTAAGTTGCCATTACTAGATTGGCGTTTTGCTCTACAGGAAGCTGAGCCAAATACTTTGGCCAGAAAATAATCACTATCCTGTGTTGTGTCAGCTATTGGCATTGCCCTTAAGGGGAAAAAAAATAACCAGCCCTTAGGACATAGCTATGCTGTGTTAATCAGAAAGTATCAATTATATTTGTAATCATTTGTTTATCATTTATATTCCATTTTCATGAACCACTCTTTCCTGTCTTTTAAAATTGGGTTCTTTTTCTGTGTCATTCATTGATGTTTCTTTCAAGTTTACTAATCCTATGTTGATCATCTATCTATATTGAAACAAATGTCTAATCACTTATAAGTTGTTTTATTTTGTCAGTCAGAAATTTTAGACCTTTAAAGTCCCAATCTAGTAACTTCCCTTTATGTATTTTGTACTATTTGGTGTCCTTAAAACATGTTCCCAATTACAACACTGAATTAACACATGTGTGAATTTTTTAATTTTTCAAGTTAAAATTTATTTTTCATAAATGGTACAGAAAAATCCAAATTGGTTTCATAATCACCTCCATGCTACTGATTGAATAATATAGGTTTTTCTCACTGATTTGAAATCCTATGACTGAACTCTTGATTGAACAAGGAAAACAACACACTGAGTTTATCTTAGCCAGCCTCCTCTGAGAGTCTAATTAAAGTAATAGTAAACACATTAAAAATGACGTGGAAGCCAATTGGTGGTAGTGCACGCCTTTAATTCCAACACTAGGGAGGCAGAGGCAGGCAGATCTCTCAGTACAAGCACAGCCTAGTCTACACAGTGGGTTCTAGGACAGCCAGCCCTACACAGAGAAACCCTACCTCAAAACAAACGAAAAAGCACCACCACCACCACCAGCAGCAGTAACAATGAAAAAGCAGTGTGGAAGAGACATTAATAAACAGAAAAAAAAATGTTGCTCAGAGGAAGCTGAGACAAGGTAGAAAACAGAAGAGAATGTCAAAACATAACAATGCAAGTGTTTTTCAAAAGAAAAAGGTGAGGTAGTTTATCATAATCATAGGGTGGGATACAATAAATGTGTGTGTTTGCAGATTAAAACACAATTCTTAGAAATTAAAACAGAAGAAATAAATAATGTTGCCTAAACATTAGAAATACAACATTAGGAAAATCTCTCTGAAAGAAAACAATTGACGGGCAGAAAATAGTCTCAAGCTTTTTTGAGGTAAGGTTACTTGCAACTGGGAATTTCATACTTATTCATGGTTATTTATTTGTGAAAATAGAGGAAGTACATTTTTTTTTAGAAGAGTCGTGTTTTTTTGACATCATTTCAGGAAGCCACTTGGGTCCCAGTACCAGGGGAGAAGATAAATAACAAACTGAAGAGGGCTTGAAGAGATTTGTCCAAAACTGCATCTGGGAAAAATATCTAGGAAGAAAGCTTTCCAGACAGAAGGAAGAAGCAACAAAATATCGCAAAATATCATGCTATTTCTAAAGGTTATTAAAGAAAATGGAGGACAGGACGTTGGGAGAAAGGGATAGAAGGTGCAACTGGGAGGGGCTAGCTAAGGAGGGGGGAGGGGAGAAGAGAGATGAAGGAGATAGAAGGAGGATCTGGGAGGAGCTAGCTAAAGGTGGGGGGGTTGAGAAGAGAGATCGAAATACTTTACATGCATGCATGTATGAAATTCTCAAAGAATTAATAAAGTGTATTACATTAAATAGAATATTTTTTCATGAAAAAATGAAATAATGGGTATAATAGATATGTTCAATTACATTAAGTGGACATTCACAAGTCTGCGGCGGGAGAGGAATAGGGACTTCATTTGAGAATAGTTCATGGAAAACTAGACAAATAAAATGGCACATAAACAAACTCCGGACAGAGGGGAGGGCATCGTGGCACTGTTACAGGAAGTAGGGTGTGACCAGTCGACAAGATTTGGTGGATAGTATCTTCACACTGAGAAGCAGAGAGTATTGATTTGACTGAATATGTTGAGGTTAGGACACTATTGTGCATAAAGCGATACATCTTCACATTCCAGATTTGGGAGTCCATGAAACTGAAGAGTTGAGGAAAGCCATGCAGACTTTTCACTTTGAAATACCTGGCTGAAGAGTAACAGCAACAGCAGCAGCGAAATAATTGGGGATAGCTGCTTGTGGGGTGTGGGAACTGGGGATGTCTTAAGGGAGAGGCATTAGATTTCATTTTGAAGCCTTGAGGTACTATTTGAAATTCTATGTTATGCATATAGTTAAAATTAAATCAAAGAATAAAGCCTTATTCACATATTAATTTCTTCTAGAAGATCTCATAAAAGATGTGAGGAAGACTTCTTTGTGTGAATGCATGTGTGGTGCATGCACATGTAAGTGTGCAGGTGTGTGTGCCTATGCCTCCCATGCAGTGGCCAGAGGGAGGCATGCTCACCCCAGGGTCTCTCACAGAGCCTGGAGCTGGGATGGTGGCTGTCAAGTCCCAGTGATCCTCCTGTCCTCCTGTCCTCCTGTCTCTGTCCCACATAGTGCTGGAGTTACAGGTACATGTGGCCACGCCTGTTTCTTTTCTTGTGTGGGTGCTGGGGATTTGAACTCAGACCCTCATGCTTGCCCAGAGTGTTTGCTCTCTTACCCGCTAAGCCATCTAGAACATCTCTAGCCACAGAATTTTAAAAATATATATTTAAAATTTTGACAATTTCACGCATAAGCGCATGGTATTTGCATGATTTTTTCCTTCCCTCTCCCCTCACCTTGCCTTCTTTCTTCTTAGATCCGTTACTTCTTCTTCTATAATTATTATCATTGCATAATGATATGGATATAGATATAACTATAGATTTAGATGTAGATTGATATCCTGCTGATTCCATTTAGTGTTGCTCCTGTGTACCTGTGTTTAGGGCTGACCACTGGGGTTTGGATGACCTGTTTGTGGTCTTGTCCCTGGTAAAAATCTATTCTCCAACTTTCAGGTGGCGCTGACTGTCTGCAGTTCTTCGTTTAGAGGCGAGTCCTTATGAAATGTTCCCCATCCCCCTGGCATTCTGATTGGTACGGCCATCATGCAGGTCTCATGTAGGCAATCACATTGTTGAGACTTCGTGGGTGATGCATCCCTGTCACATATATAAAAGATTCCGTCTCAGAGTATCCTGGTCCTTTGCATCTTTCCGTCTTTCTGTTCTCTCTTTGCTGATGTTGTCTGGGCCTTAGATGCAGGGGTTGCGTTGTAGATACACCACCTGGGATAGGAACCTTATGGTAGCTTATGACTCTGCTTTTGACCCGCTGTCGATTTCTGTGGTTCTTTGTCTATGGCTTAAAGGAAGCTTCTTTGAAGAGGTGGGGGAGAGCTTCGCTTTTCTGTGGGTGTAAGAATAAATGTCTGGAAGACAAAAACTGTACTGACTAGGAAGGTCAGCCCCAGGATTCTTGATGTGAACTCAACTTTACTGCTACAGGTTGTGTGGCTGCAGATGCTTATGTTGTATTTGACCTTGAAGGTGAAAGTCAAACAGGACCTGACTCACAGCACTGTTGGGAGAAAGATAGCTAACGTGTGTAAAGGACCTAGTTCACAGAATGGGAAAGTAGCAAGCAAAGGCTGGCTACGCTCTAGGCTTTGATTGCACGCCCCCTAAAGGCCAGTGTGTCACCATGGTACTATTGAGGCATAGAGGGGTAGGGCCTAGTGAGAGGAAGTTACGTCATTGGGGGGGTGGATACACTGGAAGGGGATCGTGGGACTGTGTTCCTTTCTTTCTTTCTTTACTTCTTGGTGGCCTTGAGAAGAATTGTTTTACCTGCCACACACTTCGGCCACAGTGCTCTTCCTCACTGTCCCTCCCCCGCAAACAATGGGGCCAACGCATATTGGACTGCAACCTCCAGCACGGTGAACCAAAGCAGACGTTTCCTTCCTGTTCTTTCCTTCTCTGCATTTCTCAGCTGTGGCTACTTGGCCTATCTTTGCCCAGCTGGGCCATGAGCCGTTCCACCATGCAATACTTTGTTCTTACCCCTCCTGCAAAGACTAGCAGTGCGGTGATCTGTCATTGTGTCGTAGTGTTAACAGTAAAGGAAGAGAAAGAAAAAGAAGGGAAAGGCAAAAGGAGGAAAGCATTTAAGATAGCGACTTCAGGGTATTCCTGGGGACATCTTGTTCCTTGTGCGAAGATCCAGACTCCTGACCGGCAGGGGCCTGGGGCAGAAGAAGAGTTTCCATGGGGGGTGCTGGTCCCATGCAGAGAGGCTTTCCCCTGGCTTCGGGTCCTGAAGAACAGCCCCAGATGGCCCAGGCCATTACTCACTAGCCTAAGGCAGTGTAGCCCGGGCCCATTGTTCACAGAGATAAAGTGCTTAGATCAAGCCTATGACAAAGGGATTCTCTCGGAGCGCTAATTAGCTTCTGAGTAATTTCTAATCCAACTCCAGTTTCAGCCATATGTACATACAGATGCACTTTACACATTTCCTCTCTTTCCCGTCAGTCGGACATCTTTCCTGCCACCTGCCCCATACTTCTATACCCCTTTGCTTCTGTTCATCTGATTGCTCTCACAAAAATAGTGTAGCGTCAGCAGGGCACCTCAAGGCTGGCAGCAGCTTTGGGAATCCTACCTAGTGTCCCACAATGATGGGGGTGGGGAAGGGGTGGGGTGGGGCTGCCAGGTGCCTGTCATTTATGTCAGTCTGAAACATAGAAACCCTGTCTGTGGAATGACAGTACACAGGTATGGTCACAACTGAGGCCGATGTGGCTGGGGTCTGCTGGCTGTCTTATACTGTAACTCATTGGTTTTAATTGTTTTTTCTTCTTTCTTTCTTCATTTGCTTTAAAGATACCATTTCAAAGTAACCTCCAGAAATGCCTTTCTCATCCCGGCTCCTTCAGTATCTGTCAAAGCTGACCCTAAGTCCTCTGAGGGTCTTTCTTTTGTTCCCGCTCTTTTAGTCCAGGGAGCTTCTAGGGGACAGATTCCTGTAGCCGACCCTGCCTGTCTTTCTGTTTAGCTCGTTTGTGTCTAAACCATCACAGCTGCATTATGGAAACTTCTGATTCTTCTTCACTCGGTTTCTTCTTCTTCCTCCTCTTCTTCTTTTTCATTTCTAGAAGCCGTTTTTCCAATCACAAGGCTCCCACACTAACCACAGTCTCTATTCTTTTTTCAGTTGATACAAATACCACAAAGACACACCCTGAGGATGGCCCAGGTTTCACCCCTATTGCTGGTCCATATGCATTAAGCCTGGCGTGGTTGCTGTCTGTGATGAGATGTCACGGAGCCCTAAATGTCATGGCTTTAGAGTCCTAGAGGCCTGGGTTAGAACTGTGCCTGCGGTTCTAACTAGGTGTGTAGCTTTAAAAATACTGCTTGGTGCTTCGTTTCAAGCAGCCATGATAATAACAATCTCTACAAGAAGTTAAGACAAAAGGAGAAAATAGCATCACCGGTCAATTCTATTAATTATAGTCTAAGAATACCCTGAAACTGCAGAATTCAAAATCACTTTAGGAAAGTGGAGGCTGGCAATTCTAGAGTCAAAGAAGTTTCTGTGAATGTCTTTATGATAAAAATTATGAATGATTTGAGTTATGAAATGAAGTATTCTTTTTTCAATTTTCTTCTTTTTTCAATTTTTGTGTTAAATTTATTGTGTAAAATAACATAAGAACGGGTTTATCATTATAAGGCATTAAAACAGCAAGTATTTCTTTTTATAAGCAAATATATATATATATATTGCTTGGCCTGCCTAATCCAGCCTTTTGAGGATTAGAAGTAGAGGAAATAGCCTACCTGTGGTTCAGCTGTGAGAGCAGAAGCCAGGTGTCCATGGCAGGCATGTGACAGGTGCTGTGGCTTAAGGTGAGATGTCCTCACAGGCCATGTGTTTCAACATATGCTCCTCAGTTGGTGAGGCTGTCATGGGAGGCAGGCAAGCCTGAAGGAAGAATTGATGGGCCTTTGATGCCTATCCTGTCCTCTGGTTGTGGCCTGTGCTCTCTGCCTCCTCGTCCATGCTGTGTAAGCCGTAGCTGCTTCCCTTCCTACTCCATGGACTGGACCTCTTTACATTCCTTCTCTGTTGTCATGGACTGAACCTTTGGACGCTGAGTCCCAAGTAAGTATTTTCTCCCTCAAGTTGCTTCCGTCAGAAATTTTGCCAGGGCGACAGGAAAGGTAACCAACATTCTAGGTGCATTCATTATAAATGAAAATTGTTTTCACTTAAAATCATCCAAAGATCAAATTCAAATTAGTTCTACTTATTGAGACCTTTTTTTTTTTTTAAAGAGAAGTCTATTGGCTTTTGTATAAAATGTAAAACAAGAACGAGTCCCTGCCTTATAGGATTCCTTGTAAGCTTCAGCAATTAAACGAGAGAGTTATACATGTGACTCACACATGTTCTCTCGCTTACACCTTCCGGACAGAATTGGACCCTGGAGGAAGTGTCTGACCCTCTTCTGATATGTGCACGTGTGTGCATGTGCTTACAGAACAAGTCAGGTGCCACACTGGCCTGAAGGCTTCCCTATCCCTCAGTAGGACACTCACGTTCGTCCACTTAGCACAGTCCCTTCCTCCCGGCCAATAGGAACGGATTGTCACAGTCTGTTTCTGACAGTCTCCTTATATAAGTACCTGAGTTAGCTTTATGTGGGGAAAGAAGAAAGGGGGTATGAAAGAGAGAGAGGAGCTAAGTGAGGGGGAAAGGGAGAGGAAAGGGAGTGAAGGAGAGAGAGAGGAGGAAGGAGGGAGAGAGAGAGGAAGGAAGGGAAGGAAGGAAAGAAGTTAGGATGGAAAGGGGTAGGGAACAAATTAGGAAGAAATGAAAGGTTAGGAAAGAAGGAAGTTGGGAAGGGAGGGAGGAAAGACACAAGGAACTAAATTAGGAAAGGGGAGATTAGTAAGGAAGAAAAGAAAGAAAAAAGGAAAGGGGTGAGGAAGTGACTTAGGGAGGAAGGAAGGAAGGAGATGACGAGGTTAGGAAAGAAGGAAAAACGACGGCTGCACTTTTGCACATAGCCCGCTCAACTAAAATTGCAGTCTGTCCCATGCATCTCAGGACACGTCTCACTGTCAACGTTCTGATCTTTACTCCTTTTCTCAAGGCCTTGGAAGATGCTAAGTAGGAAGGGATTCATAAACTAGAGAACATAGCATTACTCTTACTAGATCTTTCACAGCTTAGCTTCTCCTAACACTCCAAAGAAGAACTGCACTTCCACTACAGGTTGGCCTCTCTCCCCTGATTCTGTAGGAAGCCCCCATAGCTGATGAGAGATGAGAGGCCGAGTCCTGGCATTGTAGGCTGCTCGGCCTGGTCTGAGTCTAGGCTTTCTTCTTTATTGTCAGCAGTTCATTGAATGTGTGTGTGTGCCTCAGTTTCCTTGAGTGTTAAACCCATAGTCAGGTTCATTCCTCCTTCATGGTGTTCAGAAGCAGCAGCAGACATAGTTGACATATGTCAGTACCATCTGTGCAGTAGCTAACACAGTGCCTCCCACGGAATAGGTCAGGCTGGTGCCTCTCCTCCGTTTGGTGTAAGACCTTCCAACAACACGAACTTGGCGGCCATAGATGCTCAATGCAAGCGCATAATGAGACATCTTGGGAGAACGTGCCCGAGGAGCCAGTCTGGTTTTCACGAGTGTAAATCAGTCTAAGGAAGCTGCTGTTGTTTTTGAGATGAGCTCGGATTGCTTTCCTGTCTGCTATCTCTTCACTGTGACTTTGGATGAGTAACATGAGCCTCCCTCCCAGTGATGACAACCAATGAATGAAAACGACTGCTGCCATGTGTGGACTTGGTGTGAGGCTGGGCCTTGCCCTTTAAGGAGGGCAGCCTCATGCTCATTTGCCAGATGGGGAAACTGGGTGCAGACTTGAGCTGACGCTCCCTGGTGGGTTACATGCATGGACAGAGTCAGAATTCCAGCACAGAGCTTCTAGTTTTACATTTGAATGTTTTTGTTTGGTTTTGGTTTTGGTTGCTTCCTTGTTTTGAGACAGGGTCTTACTAGAGAGCCCAGGCTAGCTTCAAACCCAGTAAGTTGCCCAGGCTATCCTAAAACTCTTTCTCAAACTTCTAAGCTCTGGCCTGATGTACGTGTACCACCACACTCACTGCTCGAGGTTTTATGTCAGAGATTGATGGAGCTGGGCTATTGATGCAGGCATGTGTGCTAATTTCCTCACAAAACAACCAAATCTACATTTTTTTTTAAATTCTTATTTTTCCATGTTTTCTGGGGACGCTGTGAGCTCATGCTTGTCCAGTGACTAAGTCATATGACGGTGACCTGGGTGGCTGGAGCATTCTATCCGTGTTCGTGAGATTTTTTTGTCTCACTAACAAGAGAAGCCTCACTTAGTGCAGTGCTGGGTGAGACAAGCATTGTTATCTCCATTTACGAGCCAAGAATCGGAGACTCTGGCAGCTTAAGTAACTTCTGTGAGCTGAGAGCCCTAACTAGCTTTAACTAGGTACTGAAAGGTAACAGATTGAAGACTTCTCTCCCACCACTGCGTTAGTTAAATCAAGTGCTTCTGTTCTTTGTCTTTATTTTCCCCCTCACTTCACAGGAAGAAAAAGAAACACACTTAACACTTTCTTCAGTGGTGTCCTGGCCCATGCCAGGTGCAGGTGGTCTTGAATTCAACACACTACCACTTACACAGCGTCTTTAGCAAGATTGGAGGGGTGGCGGATAGGGAAGGGAGAGGGTGGATGGGGTTGGCGGAAAATGGTGTAGCTCTGTGGAAAATGGTGTGGCTCTGTGGAAAATGGTGTGGCTCTGTGGAAATTCAGATTTGGAAGTGGTTTTGAATCAAGTTCAGCAAGGAGAGCCTCTGCCCAGGTGTCACCTACTCTTAATCAATAAGCCCCCAGCCCTCTCAGCTCTGGCGCGATTTTATTGAACACAAGTTTAATTGACCTGAAAAAGAAGCCTACTTGTTTGCAAAGCCGCGTGCACTGGCAGCAAAATAAACTTTCCTAGGTTCTTCCCACAGAGCGGGAGTTTCAGCGGGACCTGGTCCCAAGATGGTTCTTAACAGTAGAAAACAGTGGGGGCCACAGCATTTTAAATGCTCGGGGAGCCCCAGGTTGGAAGGCCATCTCCATAATGAGAGGTACCAAACATGGTAAAGGTTTCCTTCTGCGGCACGAGCCCAAATCAGAATTTGAATTGGATTGAATATTATAGAAGGACCCACAGAATCTGTCCTCAAGAAGGGCAAAGAGATGCCTAAGGGACAACTCACGCTCTTTGACATTACAAAATCTGTGGGACCCACGCTCACTTCACTGAGAGTGACTGCTCAAACAAACAAAGCAAAATAAGGCCCAGTTGATAGGTGTGTGGGATCTAGGCTGGGCACATTGTCTCCACAGGCCTCAGTTCTGTGAAATAAAAGTAGGTTCTACCTCTCAGAATGGTATAAAAATTCTGAACTTGCAGGGCAGTCGTGGCACATGCTTTTAATCCTAGCATTCGGGAGACAGAGGCAGGGGCAGAGGCAGGAGCAAGGGCAGGGGGCAGGGGTAGGGGCAGGGGCAGGGGCAGGGGCAGGGGCAGAGGCAGGTGAATCTTGAGTTCAAGGCTAGCCTGGTCTAGGATGGCCAGGGCTACACAGAGAAACAAAGCAAAGCAAACCAAACAAACAAAAAATCTGGACTTAGGCATCAGGAAATGTAGTCCTGAATATATGTGCAAGTGTGTATGCCTGTACATGCCTCAGATGCAGGCCAAAACAGGGCACCAAATCATTTGCAGCTATAGTTACAAGCATTCATGGGATGTTTAGCTTGTTCTGTGTGGCCTGGCATCTCTGAATGTCCATCCTCATGATTTGCACAAGTGTTCTTAATGACTGAACTGTCTCTGCAGCCCCCACTTAATTCTTTGAGATGAAGTCACTTCTGGACACCTCGAGCTTACCAACTGGTTCTACTGGTCAATGAAGCTTCAAGGACCAAACTGTTTCCATCTCCTCTGTGCTGGGATTACAAGTGTGGAGCACTGGAGCCCAGCATAACCGTCTTCTGAGAGGCTTCATCGAGCAGCTGATGGAAACAGATGCAGAGACCCACAGACAAACAGTAGGCTGGACTCAGGGAGTCTTGCGGAAGAGTGGGAGGAAGGATTGAGGAAGCCAGAGGGGTCAAGGACACCACAAGAAGACCTACAGAGTAAACTAACCTGGGCCCATGGGGGCTCACAGGGACTGAAACACCAACCAAAGTGCATGCATGGGCTGGGCCATGCCCTACACATGTGTAGCAGAGGTGCAGTTTGTTCTTCATGTGGGTCCCCCTAGCAATTGGAGCAGAGGGCCAGGGCTGTCTCTGATGCTGTTGCCTACCTTTGGATCCCTGTCCCATAGCAGGACTTCCTTGTCTGGCCTCAGTGGGTGAGAAAGCTTTTTAGTCCTGCTAGGGCTTGATGTCCCAGGGTGGGTTGGTACCCTTCTCTGAGGAGAAGGGGAAAGGGAATGGAGGGAAGGGGAACGTGAGGGTGGGGCTGAGAGGAAAGAAGGGAGGGGTTGTCAAACAGGCTATAAAATGATTAAATAAATATTAATGAAGAAGGAGGAGGAGAAGGAGAAGGAGAAGGAGAAGGAGAAGGAGAAGAAGAAGAAGAAGAGAAGAAGAAGAAGAAGAAGAAGAAGAAGAAGAAGAAGAAGAAGAAGAAGAGTGGAACACTTATGTGGAATACACATCCTTTCTTTATGTGGGTGCTGGGGGTTGAACCCAGGTACTTACCAACTGAACCCGCATTCAAGCTCCACTAAGTCACTCTTGAGTTCTTCATTTCTTACAGGTGCAATTAAATGGTCGAGTTGGGTTTTCTTAACAACTTGCCCAACACTAATCCCATGTAACTATTCTGTGTTGCTATTCTAGAAGGGCACCCTTGGATCTCCATGGCATCCTCAGGCTCAGTTTGCTGCCCAGTGTTAGCCTGGCCACAGAGAAAGGGCTTTGAACCAAGATATGTGGGCTCAAAGCACCCTTTCTTTATCCATGTCCTTGTCACCCCTAAACCTGAATGTGCTTCTGTAGAAAGAAAGCTCATAGAAAGGCTGTTAGAATTAACTAGATTGTGTATGGGAAAATACTTTTTATACTGTAAGATCTTGTTTACATTTAAACACTTTGACTCTTATGTGGGAGAGCCCACTTATTAATCTAACCCCAACACAGAACTTTAAAAATGAGCCTTTAAAAAGTGAACATAGTTTTTTTTTTTTTTAATCAGGTGCATATACTCATAGTTGGAAGGGATGCCACCCTTGCATAACATAGACCACTCCCATTTTCTGTCATCTCTGTATCTTGTTGCCTGCTTCAAGGCAGGCATGTCCCCTTGGCCTTGGGGACCGACACAAGCAGTTCTTCTAAATGCAGGGAACATCGTCTTTGTTGCCTGAGACTCTCAGGAAGTTGGCGGAATCTAAATGCAATAACTTAGTCATTCAGTGACAAACTTAAGGGAGAAAAAAAACACAGCTTGTTCTGGACTATTCCTTTGACCTCTAACTACCCCCATGACCCCACGGGCCATTCCATCAGCAACTGAGCAAAGTTTGGTCCTGTTCCTGTTACTTTACACTTTTGAAAAGCAATGGAACATGAGACTTCTTGATTGCTTATGCCGGTCCAGCCTAGATCATAAATCAGAATTCAGATGTCTCGTGGGTTCAGGTGAGGTCTAAGCTGATATTACCCTTCCCTTTAATGAAGCCTCGGAGGCTCACAAACCCACATTTAGACTTGGTGGTTTGGATATTAAAAACTGGCCCCCTTCCCTGGGTTTTACATTACCACTTCAAATGCCATGAGACAAGCGATAAGTGATATGGTGAAAATGCCCACCCAGGGCTTCCAGAAAGACCCTCAATCAGGAATTTGGAAGCTCAAATTCTTTTGGTTCCTGGTGGACTGTTGAGCCTGAAGAAAAGCAAAATTTTAGATTTCAAAACCTTAATAAATAAACAGTGTCCTGAAACATCGTACTATCCCTTTCCCTGCTCCGTCCCAATTGCTTTTCTTCCTGTTTTGTTTCATGCTAATAAAATATTTGCTATCCTTGATTGTTGCTAAGCCATAGGAATACACGGGGAAAACAAATCAAGCACTTCGGCCCAGGACACTGTGCATTTAAATCAAGGACGCATTAGCTAACAGTTGACTTGTGGGTCCTACAACATTCCATGCTAGGCCAGACAGTGGAAACAGGGAAAGCCTCCTAGCAGAGGAAGCATGGAAGGTGAGCTTCTCTGGTCTTCTAGTTGTTCAGTTCTTGGACCAGGGGCTTTGCTGATTGCTCTAGCATTTCATACAATGAGTCACCTCTTACCTTACTACATACCTGTCTGCTCTCCACCTACACTTAACCCATTAGCTGACCTGCTCCTGCCCTTCAGTGCTCACTGAAGTGTGGTAGCACCAAGAATTGCTCGAGATAGGACAATAAAATACTTCTATATTAGATTATGGGAAGTGTTTTCAACTCTCTTGTCAGTCACTTTTTTCTTTCTCTGTGACAGATGGCTCCTAAAACAGCTGGGAGGGAGCTAGACAGGATGAGCAGTGGTTAGAGCACTGGCTGCTCTTGCACAGGACCTGGGTTCAATTCCCAGCACCTACGTGGCTCTTCATAACCATCTCTAGTAATTCCAGTCCCAGGGCATCTGAAGCCCTCATTCTTGCCTTCTGAGGCACCAGATGCATGTGGTGCACAGACGTACATGCAAACAGAACACCCATATACATAAAATATAAATAAATAAATAAATAGAGCCGGACGTGGTGGCGCACGCCTTTAATCCCAGCACTCGGGAGGCAGAGGCAGGCGGATCGCTGTGAGTTCGAGGCCAGCCTGGTCTACAAAGTGAGTCCAGGATGGTCAAGGCTACACAGAGAAACCCTGTCTCGAAAAAACCAAAAAATAAAAAATAAAATAAATAAATAAATAAATAAATAGATAGATAGATAGATAGATAAAGCCCAAAACAGATTAAAGGAGAAATTATTTATTTGGACTTGAAGTCCCAAAGGTTTGATTTGTGGGAGGTTGGTTCATTGCTGTGGGCCTGAGGCATGGAGGAGGCCATTCCCCCCTAGGCAATCAGGAACCAGAGACAGAAAGGGGTTAGATAAAAATGCGGGTCTGAGAGACGTGCTTCCAGTCACTGGCTTCCTCCAGCTAGCGTCTCCTTCTGCATTGTCAGTACCTGTCTAAATAGCTTCATTGTCTGGAACCAAGTTGTCCACACATGAGCATGTGGGGTCAAGACATTCAAACTGTAACACCTCTCAATTCATTAGTTCTAGGGCTGCCTCATGCCCATCAATGTGCGTGTGTGTGTGTGTACATAGTTATGTGTGTGTGTGCACATATGTGTACAAGTGTGTGTGAATCTGTATATCATGCTTGTGGAGGGCCAGAAGTCAATGATGTTCTGATGTCTTTCTTTTAGATCACTCTTCAATTTGCCTTTTGAGATAGGGCCTTTTACGGAACCTGGGATCATTTGGCTAGGTAGGCTGCTTGGCCAATTAACTGCACGTAGCCACTATCTCCAATCCACCCGATTTAACAGTGATACGGTTACAGATTTGTGCCACCGTGCCCAGATTTTATGTATGTGCTGGGGATCCAGACATGGCAAGCAGTCTGCCAACCATCACTCTAGCCCACTGATGCTTATCATCTGCACACTTGTCTTCCCTTAACATTTGACTGCACCTCAGTAGGGAGCCTTTCTCTGAGGTACTTTCCCCTCTGTGACCAAATATCTGACAGAAGCGCATTAAAGGAGGAAGGTTTTATTTTAGCTCCTGCTTGAAAGAGTACAATCTATTGTAGTGAGAACAGTCTAAGGGAGTTCATGGAGATTAGAATTACAAAGGGAGGCTGGCACCAGGAAATGGAGGCCTCAGGCCAGACAGAGTTCAATCTCCCTGGATCCCCCACATTTAAATCCCAATGTGTAGAGGAGTCTTTTGTGTATTGTATGGATGTACTTATCGATTAAAAAAAACTCTATGGCCTATGTCTGAGGCAGAAAATAGGTGGGGCATCCAGGAGGCAGAAGGGATTCTGGGATAGAGGTGGGCGCATGAGATTCAGCCACCAAGATGTGAAGAGAAGGATGGCATGGTACCCGAGTTCAGGTACCCGGCCACGCGGCAGAATGTAAATTAGTTTAAATGGGTTATTTTAAGTTATGACCTAGTCAGAGAAGAGCCTAGCTATATGGCTTAGGTACTTGTAAATAATAGTTAATTCTTATAAGTCATTAGTCATAGAGCTGGGGAAAAGGAGAAAAAAAAAAAACCTTCTATACCACCAATGTCATCTAGAGAAATTAACATGACAGCTTACTCCCAATTTTCTTCCTATGTAAGTCAAGCTGACAAGCCTTTCCTCAACTTACCCCTGCTTATATCTTTTGTTTTCTGTTGATATTTTAGACCTAATGTTCAACGTATAGCAAAACATTATGGAGATTGGCAGTAAGCCGGGACATGCGACTCTTAAGATGCAGAGAACGAATGAATGGAGGCAAGATGTTGGAATTCCCAAAATTCTTCAAATGGATGCTAAATATGCCAGTGCTCTTTTTTGATATATTATTATACATCTTCCCCCTCTAGACTTTATAAAGCCAAGAATATATAGCCAATGACTTTTTCTGTTAAGTAGTAAATTGTGTTTTAAAGAGTTACAAAAGGAAAAATTTCCTTCGTATTAAAGACATATGTTAAACAATTTACAGAAAAAGTAGATTAAATGGACGAAGAGATGGAAATCAACGATGGAGAAATTCAGGCATAGGAGAAGAAAATGAGAGCAAAGTGAAAATACTGGCATGAAGAAAGGCAGAGCCTGAAATAACGTCCTCTTCCTCAGTTGTCCCACACAGAGACACTGTGCTCTGGAGGAAAATTCAATGATGCTTGTATACATAGGTCCCACAGCATTGTTTCTCACCTGTGTGCAGCTAGTTCCTGACACTTGCTGCCATGTGTCCTCAGGAGTTTCACAGATCTCTCCATGTTGATACTAAAACATGCAAGTTTTCAAGTCCCTTGTATAAGATTTTTAAAATCATTTGCATATGGTCCTTCCTCTGTGCTCCCATATACTTGCTATTACCTCTAGATCATTTATCCTATCGAATACCATGTAAATAGTTGTGATAGTATTCTTTATTTATTTCTATTTATATAATCTCATATAGCCCGTACCAGCCTCAGACTCACTAGGTAGCTGAAGATGACTTGGAATTCCTGACACCCAGGCCTCTGCCTCCCAAGTGCTGGGATTATAGGTGTGCACCACCATTCCCAGTTTACTCAGCATGAGGATTTGAACCTAGGACTTCATGTGTGCTAGTCAAACATTCTGCTGACTGAGACACATCCTCAGCCCCTACTTTTAAGTGTTATTTCTTAATTTGTTAGTAACTTTTGTCCACATTGGTAGAATCTTCTGTTGGGACAATCTTGGGTATGGAGAGAGGAGGGCCAATCATAATAACACATATGCATATATACACAAATTTGCATATATATACATATATGCATACACACACATATATATACATATATATATATAGATAGATAGATAGAGAGAGAGAGAGAGAGAGAGAGAGAGAGAGAGAGAGAGAGAGAGGGAGAGAGGGAGAGACTGACTTACCACTTCCATGATATGGGTTTTTGTATTTCCACCCCCTTCAAGTAACTAGCATCTCATGTGACATCTTATACATGGCTAATAAATAATCATAAAAATTTTAAAGCCTATTGGAGATGAAGGAATAAGTGTATGGATAACGTGCTTGAGAATAATGATTCTCTGGTTGTTTTTACAGACTCACCCCCAGAAACTTCTTGATAACTACACTGAATGTGCTAGGCTGAATTAAGTATGCACTTATGTCCTTGACACATGGAAATCCAGTGTTTCCAGCACCTTCTTCCCAGTATAATTATGATGATGAGCAACTCAGCTTGCTCGAACAACTCTCAGAGTTTGGGCCACTGGATCCATTGCTGAAGTTCAGGGCTCTTGGTTCCAGCTAGAACACCTGTGCCAATTAGTAGACTAGAAGGAAAATAGAAGCCCAGTGAAATCCTTAGACTTCACCAGGCTCACTATATATAAATTATTAATGCTTCCTCATACTACATTTTCCTTGAATATATTTCAATATGAATGCATTGGAGGAAGGAGACAATAAATTTATATTTCCATTTTTCCAATATGATTTATAAAATTAATGTATCACATATTTTTTCGTAAAACAAGTATATGTTCATGTAGCAAATTTGCAGTGGTGGAAAGAATGAAGTTGAAATTAAAATCATTTATAAGGTCTCTCCTGTAATAGAAATATTTTAATGTTTTGGCATATATTCTTTAAGAATTTGCTTGCACTTTGGTAATACAGAATCTTCTAATGTGCTTTCTTTCTCTGAGTATCTTTACAATCTTTTTTATTGTTTAAGCACCTTTAATAGAATTTAACTTTCAATGGTATGATGGCTCACCCCAAATATCAACTTGATAGATTTGGTATCACCTAGGAGACACACCTTTTTTTTTGTTGTTGTTTGGTTGGTTAGTCTGGCATGCTTTTTCAAGACAAGGTTTCTTTGTGTAGCCTTGGCTGTCCTGGACTCACTTTGTAGGACAGGCTTGCCTTAAACTCAGAGATCAGCCTGCTTCTGCCTCCCAGAGTGCTGGGATTACAGGCATGTGCCATTGTGCCCAGCTGAGCATTTAAAAATATATTGGCCATTTGTATTTCTTTTGAAAATTTTCTGTTCAAGTATTTAAATACGTATTTGCTTGATTTTGACAGGCTCTTGTTATGTAGCCCAGGCTGGCCCCAATCTTATTATGTAATCCAGACTAAGCTCCATCTTAGGGTTCTCCTGCCTCTGCTTTCTCATTGATGGTTTACAGGTGTGTGCCACCATGCCTAGATTATCTCAGTAACTGGTTGGGTTATTATAGCTTGGGGCTAACCTTTTGAGTTCTTTATATAGTGTAGATATCAATCCTTTATTATATGAATATGTCCAAGATTTTCTCCCATCCTGTGTGTTGTCACTTAACTGTTGATTGCTTACTATGTTGTGTAGAAGCTTTTTAATCTGCTGTGTCCCATGATCAATTCTTACTTTTATTTCCTGAGTCATCAGAGTCCTGATACTTTACTAAATCCATTGAGGAAGACACCTAGCTTTCTAACTTCTCTTCTTTTCTCTTCTCCTCTCTCTCTCTCTCTCTTTCTCTCTCTCTCTCTCTCTCTCTCTCTCTCTCTCTCTCTCTCTCTCTGTCTCTCTGTCTCTGTCTCTCTCTGTCTCTGTCTGTCTGTCTGTCTGTCTGTCTGTCTCTCTGTCTCCGTCTCTGTCTCTCTCTCATTCATTTTTTTTGGAGACAGGGTCTCTCTGCATAGCCCTGGCTGTCCCGGAACTCACTGCCAAGACCGGGCTGGCCTTGAACTCACAGAAATCTGACTGCCTCTGCTTCCCAGATGCTGGGACTAAAGGTGTGCAGCACCATAGCCAGCTCTACTTTGTTTTTGATTGGTGGTGGTGATTTAGTACTGAAGAAGTCTCACTAGGGCCTCATGCCTATTCTAACAGCCCCTGTTTGTTTGCCGTATAGATGCCTAACAAACAGTGACAATGTTGACTCTTGTCCTTTCTAATCTTCAACATTTTATAGTAAATGCTGTTTAAAGCAGTCATAATGGAAAAAGTGCATACTTTATTCTAGGTGTTAAAAGACATGCGTTCATAAAATTCCAAAAATTGCATCCAGACATTTCACATAATGTTTGTTTTAGGGTTTTATAAAGATAAGGATGTTTAGGGGAGCTGGAGAGATGGCTCAGAGGTTAAGAGTACATATTGCTCCTCTGGAGGACCTGGCTTGGTTCCCACATGGTAGTTTACAACTCCTGTCCCAGGAGATCCAATGCCCTCTTTTGGGCCATACAAGTGGTGCACATACACGCATGCAGACAAACACTCATATACACAAAACAAAAATAAATAACTCTTGAAGATACAGATAAAGATATTGTCTTTTATTTCTAAATCTTTGGGACACTTTAAGATAATAACTAAGAATTTTAATTTAACTTAATGTGTTTATCTCTGCATCTGTCTGTAATATAATAAACATCAGAAATAGATCGTTAATGTCGCATCACTCTTAATTCTTGGCGCTATCAATCAGGATGTGCACATTGACTCTAATTAGTTGACTTTCTCATTTGAATCTGTGCATGTCAATGCATACATGAAATTATTTGTCTTTTTTTTTTCACTTTCTATCCCACTTTTTATCTCTATTTGGCTGATATAATCTAGAATTTTAATTCCAGGTGGTATTTTAAATTGCATAAGCCTATGGCTCTTCATTTGCCTTACACAACACTGCTGAGTTGACTGTGTTTCTGGCTTGAATGCTTTCTCCGGAGCGTTTCCAAAGAGATATTTACAGCAAGGCTGTGTGTGCATAAAATAGCTTTATTACATGCTTATATATAAAAGGATGTTGCTGTTGGTATAAAATTCTAGGCTTCAGGATAATTTCTTTCAACATTTTGAAAATATTTCTCCATTTTACCATCTGCCTTCGGTGCTGTAATTTAAGTGTGGTGTCAAATGGATTCCCATTTCTTCACAGGCAGTGCAGCTTCTCGGAGCATGCGTGGAGGTCGGAGGACAGCTTTCAGGAGCTGGTCCTCTCCTTTTAACATGGGCATCCTTAGGATTGCACTCAAGTTGTGAAGCTTGGCTGGTGGCGGGAGCCTTTACCCTCTAAGGTACTTCCCTGGCCCCACCTTCCTTTTATTCTGGAAAACTCTGTAAATACCACTTTGGGTCCTTATGCTTTAGACTGTCAGAACCTAAGATGTGGGTTTCTAGAACACGTTTTTGCTTTTCTTTTCCTTCTTTTAGCATTTCTTGCTGTGCGGCCTTGGCTGTCCTGGAAGTTAGCACAGCCCCATTGCATGCCACTCTCCTCCAGTTCCGTTCCCCCCCCTCAAACATGACCCCTTGTCTCTGTGCTAGGTTTCTGCTGTTGCCTCAGCTTGGAGGGAAGTTCCTCCCCTGCTTCCTTACAGGGTCTTGGTGCCCGTATGACTCACTAAGAACCCTGCCGTTACTTAGGTCAGTTACAGTTCTCTTTCTTTCTCCTTGTGGCACTACAGGAAATCCCTTTGTTTATTTTTCTGTCTGCTACTGATCATTAGAGTGTATGCAACGTGAGGTGCGAGACTCTCGAGTTGCTCCATGACCTAGAACTAAGATGGCAGAATAACTCACCGTCTAAATGGAGACATTTAGCTTTAAGATACAATGAGTGCGATCCAAGCCTACCGGGTATGAGCAAGAACTACTCCAGGTAGACTGAAACATATGGTTAGCCTTCCTAGACCACTAGCTGTTATGGTAGCCCTCAGCAGTGAGTGGTTAGAGATGGTTACAGAAACACAGAACGCTAAATGAAAAAACCTAGTAAAAGACCAAGCATCACACAATCTCATCTGTGCAAGATTGTACACAAAACACTCATCTACCTACCTATCTATCTATCTATCTATCTATCTATCTATCTATCTAATTTTGTATGGAATTTTCTGTGCATAGAATATAATTTGTGTATAGAGAAAGAGAGATCTGGATGTATACAGATATATAAATCTCTCTGTAAAGTATATAATCTATACATATAGAGAGAGAGACAATATATATTTGTAATTTCCCTAAGATTTATAGATTGGAATAACATAGAAACACATGTAGAATGGAGAAACATGGCCAAAGCTACCTCAGTCCAATGCTTATGGTCAACCTGATATAGGAATACAAACTCTTATTTAGCTCAATATAAATACAGAAGAATGGGTTTGGACAGATGGCTTGGCAGCTGGCTGCTAAGAACTTTCAGTTCCTAGCACCACGTCAGATGCTTCATAACCATAACTCCAGCTCCTCTGGCCTCTGTGTCTAGCACCTGCATTCATGTGCACATACCCACATACAGACACACACACATACCTACACATAATTAAAATAATTTTAAAATGAAAATATAAAAAATATGTCTAGAGGTAAATATTAATATGTACATGTCTGTGGATTATTTGATGCTAAAAGATACTCCAGTGACAGTGAGCACACTGGCATGCAGTATTTTGAATAACTCCTCCAACACAAGGAATTAGAGCTCTGAGAAGAGATGGCTGGTCTTAGGGCCTAGACAGGGATATATGAGATATGCCTGGACACACACACACACACACACACACACACACACATACACACACACACACACTCTGCACTAACATGCACAAACACAGATGATTACATACTAAAAGAACACAAGAGCCAAACTGAAGTTTTCTGTGTCCAAAACTGGAATAAACCGTGAAGTTTAGATTACAAGTCTAAAACATTAGACAAATATACATTAGTCCACAATTATATAAATTTTATAAATAGAGAAGAAAAATATTACACGTAGAAAAGTTTCAGTTTTTCTTTTCTGTAGAAGCCTCCTATTTAAAAGAGCTTAACTCTTGATTCCCTAACCATGGTCTGCACATGGTGACTAACAGTCAAAGAGAACAACACGGGGAAAGGAAATACCTCTATAGTGGAGAGACATGAGGAAAGCTGCCCTGGGCAGATGGCCAATGTCAACTTCAATATGGGTAGGTCAGATTGACAGCCGTACCCTTGAGAAGGTGATGAGAACCCAGAACGTTAGCTCCATGAATGCATCAGACAGACATAATGCAAACTAAGGAATGGCTTATGAACTACTGAACCAGCAGCCTCAGTGCTGTCAAGGTCACGAAAAACGAGGAAAAGCCGAGAAACCATCACTGTACGGAAAAGCCCAAAGAATCAAAAATAACCACTGTGATAGGACATCCCAGGAGAGGAAGTGAAATAAAAAGTAAAAAAAAAAAAAAAAAAAAAAAAAAAAAAAGGGCATAAAATGTGAAAGTACCTACACTACCCTAGACATACAGAAAAGAATGTATGACCTAGAGTGATGTCAGGATGGGGGCGTGGGGTGGAGATGGATTCTTTGGGGGATATGTAAATGATATGTAAACTAAAGCCTGAATAATAAGAGTTAAGCCAGGTGGTCTTGAATTGGGAACAAGTCTGGAAAGGTTTTAGGAAAAGGGATAGCCTGAGCGAGGACCCCCATACAGATAAACGCGTGTGACAAGAACAGAAAACCAGCGTGTATCCTAAACCATCCCCTGCTTTATCGCAACCACTCCTGAAGCGGTGTGTGTGTGTGTGTGTGTGTGTGTGTGTGTGTGTGTGTGTGTGTTTTCTCCTTCCACAGATGTGTGTCTTCTCCTTCCACAGATGAAGAGTTTGATCTCCACCAATCTTTCCCTTGAGACCCAACAAACTTGTGATTAAAACAGGCTTGGAATCCAGGCCCCTCAGACCCTCAAGCCTTTGTCTTTCCTTCTACAGGCACTTCTCGTTTGCCTGTGGATCCTAAGAAAGAAAGAGCCAAGCACTTTCTCACTTCTGAAAATGAAGGAATGTGTGAGGCGCTAGTGTGTGGGGGATCAGCACCGGTGCCTGGAAGGCTGGAAGGGTCAGTGCAGCAGCGCCGATGAGCCCCCAAGTTGCTCTCTCAAAAAAAAAAAAAAAAAAAAAAAAAAAAGCAAACCGCTCTCTTCCTTGCCAGGAACACAGCCCTGTGAAAACAGAGGTCAGATTCCAACCTATGAACCCGAGGGAAATTATGTATCACGAAAATACGGCCCGGGAGAGGGAAAAACAACAACAAAAAAGCCTATTATGGAAATGAAGCTGGAATCCAAGCAGGACAAAGAAAAGTCAGCGTTGGAGACAGGGTTGGACTGTGGGTGCGGGGAGATGGCACCACAATGAGGCTAGGGTTGCCCAGATGTGTTTAAAGGATTCTGCTCCCATGTTCCCCTTCGCCACCAGCGCAGAGCGAGTGCTACAAAAAGCAGCGGGGAACCGTTCAGACCTAGCTAGACTACACCTAAAGTCACTGTGGCTGGAGTCCCAGTTGCTGGAGCAAGATAAAAATCTAAGACTGCCAAAGGCCAATGTTGGACTTCAGTGTTACAACTCGCAGACTAGACTATGGTGAGACTGTCTAGTGTTTAGAGAACCGGCTGCTCTTTCAGGGCACCCGGCACCCTCTGCTCCCAGCACCACTATCTGTAACTCTGATCCCAGGGGGACCTGACACCCTCTGGCCTCCTCAGGCACTGTACAAATGTGGTGTACAGACATACATGCAAATAAAACATGCCTGCTGATAAATAGAGTGACGTTGGGCAGGTCTTTAATAGGTGGGACCTGGTTGGAGTTGGTTAGGTAGGGAGCAGGCACTGTCCTCAGGAGAAGCTATGTAGTTCTCAGGGGCCCTGCTAGGGTTGTTATAGAAGAACAAATCTGAACCCTGATTGTCCCTGGTTTCATATTTGATTCCTGTAACACCTCCATTCCTCATGCACTCTACCATAAGGCCACTCACCACTACATGATACAGCCAAGGGAGCCCTCCTCAGGGCAGGTGCCATGCTTTTATTGGATATTTGACCTATCTGTTTTGTGTATATTGTTGGAGTAATAGGAAACCGAACTGGAGCTGTTTCCTATGGACACAAGAGGTCCATAGTCATCATGAAGTAGTAACTATAATGACCTACCAAGGATCTTGCAGTCATGGTAACGAAATAAATGGAAGCTGGCAGTGATGGCTGGGTCTATAGTAATGCTACTGAGGCTGTCAGTATTTCTTTGTCATGGATCGGGGGAAGATCACTAGACCTTCACCTGTGAGTCCAGTCACCCCTCCTTTCTACTCTGAACAGAATCCTGCTTCAGTTCAGTTCTTGTGGGGGTGTACTAAATGGGGGAGCATGACTGGGGGTTGGGACTCCTCTGGTGCCACTGTTAGTGAGTCATCTGTCCTTGGAGTGAGACTTTTGGGTGATGCAGGTATCTATAAGTAACCCCCAATCAACTCATTGGCTCTCTAAGCCGGACCTGGATAGAATCCTTCCTTTGGTCTGTCAATGGTCTGGTCTTCCAATGGTCTGGCATGAGTGGATGTCTCTTTATGTCTTCCCAGGAAGAGTCACATGATGTAGACTAATATAGATGACTGAAAATATTTGCTCAGAACACTCACACCAATGCCAAAAAGTACTTAGAGCGGCCTGAACACTTGGCAGACTGATCAGAGCAGATCATTAGGTCAGCTGCTTTTATACTGAAGGGCTGGGATAAGTTTGCTAATAAAAAGGGGTGGTAAAATATGGCCAAAAGACTGTGCCGATGGGGAAGAAGAGCAAGGAAAAACTGAGACGCTGCTCTGCCCTTCATCCCTGTACCCAGGTGGAGGCCTTACACCAGCGGCCATCAGGCTCAGCATTACGACATCCTTTGCACCCCTTAAGCCACCCCAGGAAAGCTTGCCTTGGGTCCCACCCACCTAGAGGATGGCCTTTTGAAAGGTCGACCTCTTGTTTGTGTGGTCGTTTGGTAGATGGCCAGTTTTTTCCTCTTGGGTGAATTAGAGATCCAGGTTTGGGGCGCGCCTTGCATCTTCTAATTGCTCAGCTAGCCGACTCTGCACCACACAGATGGAGTCAGACCTGTTGTTCTCCTTCCAAGCGAGCTTGAATCAAAGGGAGGTGTGGTGGGGATTCCGAACTTTGAAGCTGGAAGCAATTGACATTTGGACCCTGGAGGAGGAAGGGGAAGTATTTGTGGTTCGGTGTTTACATTGGCTCAGATAACAGGGCTCCAACAGTTGCAGCCTTCAGTCTTGGTTCCCATCACGCCCTTCTGCACCAGCCCCAACTGAGCTGGCTGTGCAGGGTCCTGGGGACATTCCTCACCAGCTGACCTCTGTCCTGGCTCGTTCTGACACAAGCACCGTTCCCTGTCCTGTAGCTCAGGATATTAAATGTGCGGGCTTGGGGGTAGGGTGAGAGTTCACCGGGTGAGTTTACGGCGGCTCTCACTCTGAGCCTTAGCATAGAGCCAAACTGTTTGCCAAGAGGTTCTAAACAGATGGATGGAACCGCTATGGCGCTTTCACACCACTTCGCGGTGCGGGGGAGGGGGGCAATGATGTCGGCAATAATATTGTTAAGCATTGTGACCTTTTTAAGGCAATAGTGTTGGTGGGTGCTATAGTTCTCTGATAGAAGCTGCATCCTAGGACCATCTCCATCCTTGCCTGAAGCACCGTGTTGGGTATCCTACCAGGAAGCATTGTTGGGAGACACCATGCTCGCCCGTGGCATGCCATCCTTGTGAGACTTTGTTCTCGGAGGATGCATTTGACTTGGGAAAGGGACTTCACCCTCGGATGGTAGGAGATTTGATAGAGTTATTGTTTTTAGTAGAAATAGTTATAAAGCTCCTTTTCTCTCTAATATCATCTTTCTGGCTGACATCATAGAGTCATATTTTGGGTTTTTGGAAGGGTTCAAAGAAATTACGTAAGGTGTTCCAACAGCACTCCGTGTCGAGTGTTATTTGGACAAGCAAAACTCAGCTCTGAATTGGGGGTATCAATATCATCTATTCAGGCCCTGTTTTAAAAGAATGGTGTTTCAAGCCAGTAAAAATCAGTAATACCAACATTTGTGCAGTGATTTTAACTTTTTGGAGAGCCTTAGGCACCTATATTTAGTGGTTGCCAAGTTTCAGAGAAGCAATGTTTGATCACAGAGGTACAATTAAGCACTACAGGACCAATTAAAGAAAGAGGGTTAAACTAGCAGTGGGTGTACTTTCTTGGTGTCCCTATGTGAAACATTTGTCACACACACACACACACACACACACACACACATATACGCACATACACACACACCTTACAGAAATTAGTTAAGGACTGGAGGCTAAGATCCAGCCTGCTGGATATGAGCCTTGTCTCCTAGTTGGCTTAGCTCAGGTTAGGAACCTCAGCACTATATTTTGAATTTTACGTGTTCTCCAGACCACTCATGACACTTTTGGAAGGTTGGCAGAGGCTTTAGGATTTAGGGCCAAAGGAGAGGAAGTTAAGTCAATGTGGGCATGCCCTCAAAGGGACCACAGAGAGTCCAGTTAGTCAATGTGGGCATGCCCTCAGAGGAACCACAGAGAATCCAGTTCCTGTGCCTTCTCTCATGTTGACGCTCAGCGGCCATGATGTGAGCATCTTCCTCCAACGTGTGCTTTGCACCCCCTCTGCTGTCAGCAGCAAGGCCAAAGCAGCAGTGGGCTGAAGCTCGGAGCCAAGTAAACCTTTCCTCCCAGTATGCACTTAATTTTAGGTATTTGTTACAGTAACAGAAAGCCAATTATCACATTTAGTTATTCTATTTGTGAGTTGGGCATAAAAAGAATAACACTTGTACCTCATGAGGGGGTTCCTTTTGAGTACCAGATCCATTGAAAACACATATATTATATATTATCTACATATGTCTTAAGTTAATATACATATAAATCATAGAAATCACTCAATACTTATCCAATTATTAGAACAATTATTCCCCCAGTTTCTTTAAAATAGGCAGGTCAGATTTCCTGAATCTCACTATTATTTAATTGGCATAATAACCTCAATGTGAGCTATGAAACTTTCCTAAGGGTCAACATTCAACATTTTCTAAAACTTCTGGTACCCAGTTAAATCATCACAGTGCCTCCTTCTCTTCTTGGTTATTTGAGTGAAGAAAATACTCTCTATTTTAGGTGTCATGTTTTTCCTCATCAGACCGAGAAAATAAGAGCATTTTATTTATTTATTTATTTATTTATTTATTTATTTACTTTTTTGAGACAGGGTCTCTCTGTGTTAGCCTTGGCTATCCTGGACTCGCTTTGTAGACCAGACTGACCGCAAACTCACAGCAATCCATCTGACTCTGCCTCCCAAGTGTTGGGATTAAAGGCATGTGCCACCACGCCCAGCTTGAGCACTTTAATACTTATCATTACGTTTGTTTGCTTCAGTACTGCGTGCATGAACTAAGATATAATGATGCTGAGCAAGTAGTCTATCACTGAACCATATCTCTATCCCTTTCTGACAAGTCCTGGATAAATCACCCAGGCTGGCTTAACTCATTGCCCTCCCGGCTCACACCGGGCACTGCCCATTCTTTAAATGTTAGCCTGTGAATAAAGCAGACTGGTGTCACACATGTATTATGAATGCGGAGCCTTAAATCCTTGGGCACATGTATTCTAATGTATGTGGATTTCAAATTGGAGCATCAGAGAATCTTCTAGAAAATGTCTGAAATTCAATTGGGCAGATAAGTAGAAATCCTTTCCTCTGTTAATACAGGTAATTTTGGATGTAGATGTAGCCTTTAAATATCTGATCCTAAATTGCTCCCTCTTCTCGGTCTCAAGTCCCGCGTAGGCTAGGTGTGCTGGATACTGTTGTTGCCAGCCCTCGGTTCATGGTTTAAGAGAAAGTGATCCATTGTGGTGGAGATGGTGTGGCAGCTAGGACTTCTCTATGCCAGGTGCTCAGCAGAGTTCCTCCTTTCTTTTTTATCCAGTATGGGGGCCCCCAGCCTGTGTGATGGTACCACCTACCCTGACTGTGGGTCTCCTTGCTCAGTTAACGTCTCTGGAAATGTCTTCAAAGACACATCCTGAGGTGTGTCTCCTAGGTGATTCCAAATTCAATCAACATGACAATGGAGATTAACCACCCCACTATGTTACTGCTTTCTGCTCTAGGACAAGTCACTCAAATTGTGTGGATAATCCTCCGCCAAGTTATTAAATTGCTCTGGCTCTAAATGCCCCCACTAGTAAAAAGAAGTTAATAAAAATAATAGTCATCATTAAACTGGAAAAGAGGATATGTGAGTGTCACAAGGAAGGGCTCCAGAGTAATTTTCATGGGTGTCTCTGGTGGTGAGCTGACTCCTGAGAATTGAGAGCTAGTATGTGAAAGGTACTTAGCACCAGGCCCTTCAGATTTAAGCTTTCAATAAAAATGAGTTATTAACGTTGACGCTGTCACCATGGTTGTGTAGATGAGGGACATGGCCCTTCATTCAGACAAGAGCCCACTGCTCCTCTGAGCTGCAATAGGTGTCTTGTGCCCTCACCCCACATTTTGTGCTTTATGACAACCATGTTACAACCTAAGAGCTTAAAAGCATGCATAGGCCGCTCCAGAGTACAACCATGAACACTTGCTTTGGTTGCATGAGAGTAGAAAAGAGTTTTGGCAGCCATGAGGCCCAGATTTAGGGGACACAGGCGTGACAGAAAGAAATGGAGTGAGCAAAGAACTGCTTATGGAAAACGTAAGACTAAACTGCCTTGAGTAGTGTGGTGGGGGTGGAAGCCTTATGCCCTCTGTACAAGGTAGAATAAAGTTGTGTGTTACAACAATGACAAGTCACCCAGTGGGACTCCCACATGTCCTTCCATATGGTCAGCCCTCTAAGGCTGAGCATACCATCGTGTCTCTTCTTTTGTACTCATGGGTACCACTGAGAGCTGGGAAGAGGAGGTATTTGTTCCATGTTCTTTCTGGGTGCATGATACCTCATCACCTTCAACCTCTGATGGTTCTGATGACTAGAGAAGACGTCCTACCTACAAGCTCTCAGGACAAGAAGCAAAAGACACTTGGTATCGCCACATACCCTAAGTTTTAGGGGTCCAGTCATAGCTCTCTAGGGTCCCTTTCCTTCGTGGCTCATTTACCAGATAGTGGCGATTACCCAGCTGGGATGTCAGAAGCTGGGGCTGTCCTGCTTGCCAGCTTCCCCAGGCCCTCCTTGCTCTGTGGGAAAAGAGACATTCCCTCCCATCGGCCTATGCTTGCCGCAGAGCTGACAGTGTGCTTAGCCTACTCTGGGTTAATGCTGGTTTACTATGTCTTTCAGAACTAGAGGTGTAACCAATAAACTCAGTTTATTACTGGTCTATACAAATGTAAATTACCTAGTAAAGTTGAAATAGTTCAATTGTGGCAGCGTGCACACAATGTAAAACTTAGTGCAACTAAGTAAATCTTTCACTGGTTTGTTGGCGGTACTACCATTCATCTTCAGAACTCTTCTTCATCTTTATTTGCTGAAGCCTTGTGCCCATTAGACAATAATTCTCTGTTCACTCTCCTTCCGTTGTCTAGCCCATCCAGATCTTGGCCTATGTTGAGATCCTCAGAACATGTCTATTGGGCTGAACATAAAAGAGAAAAGCACTGGGCCCCTTCTGCCCTGTGGACACCCCATCGCGAGCTGGTTTCCCTAGAAGGGACCTGAATGAGAAGGCAGAAGTAACAAGGCCTTCGAGCCAGAGCCTGGAGCTCCAGGGCAGGCCTCCAGGGTGGGTCCCAGAAGCCAGGTAATGACCTTTGTTAGACACGGCTGAGTCATGGAGGTGCAGCAAGTGTGCCCACAAGAGGTACTAAAGGCTTTCTAAACCCTTAGCCTTAACCATTAGCATTAAGTAGACAATGCAGTGTCTGGTCCTGTGGGGGGTGTTTGAAAGCCAGGTACATGCTATAGCTTAAACTCACTCCCCACAGCACTTGGTCCGCAGTGTAACACTATTGATGCTGGGATCTCTAAGAGGTCATTAGGTCATGAGAAACTGTCCTTCATGAATGGGTTAATACTATTATAAAGGGAGCTTATGGTGGGAAAAAAAATTCTCACAAGAATATCCTTGTTTCTGTCTGCTGCTTTCTGCCATGTGGCAGGCCTTGCCTTGTGTGAGCCCTTGGTCCTGAACTCTCCCATCTCCAGAACTGAAGCCTAAGCCTCTGCTGTCCACTCATCACCCACTCTTGCTTATTCCGTTCCGGTATCTCGAAGCAGATAAAGACAGCATTGCATGCTGGGTGTTTTTCAGTAACTGTGGCCTTTCCAGGGTGCCTTCGTTGAAAAAAGGCAGAGAAACAAATTCTCAACTACAATCACAGGAGAGCAGAGGGAGCTGTGAGTGTCAATAAGGCGTCCTTTTATTTCTTCCTTCTCATTTTTATTCAACTATCCAGGGACCTGCATTCTAGAGGAGGTACACACAGCAAATGACAGGCAATGCCAGCAATCCTTCCCCCACCCCCCGCCCCATCTCAGAGCAGGTTAGCAGGTTCAACTAAAACATATTGAAGAGGAATCACATGAAACCAGGGCGGAAGCTGTGAGGTGCAAGACGATATTTTTAGAAGTTTCTATAATGACAGGTCACATTCCTGAGGGTTAGTCCAAGTGGCAAAGCTAACACCACTTATTCCAAACAGAGCAAAAGATACAGCAGGCAATTACAGGTTAGCAGCAACTGTGTGTGTGTGTGTGTGTGGGTGTGGGTGTGTGTGGCGGCGGGGGGGGGGCAGGGGGGCTTTTCTTGAACTTCTTCGGGGAGCAGCTTGCAGAGTATAATTTGAATATAGATAGCCAACCAGAAGGAATTCTAGGAAGAGGGGAGGGAAGCTGGTGGGAGGGGAAGAAGAGGGCACGAAAGGGGGCTCACCAGAGGTTCGTTATTTTCATATTTTAAAAACCCTGAATAGTTTGAAAGGATGATTGCCAGAGGGGACCAGGAAAATTAGCGGTTGTTTGATTCAGGATCAATTTTCAAATCTGCCCGGTTTATAATTGTGCGACTCTTGCTGTCATCACTCATGTGATTCCGGCTCCAGATGTTCAGGGTTGAAATGTCCCGAGGGCTCACCACCTCCCTGCTGTGCCCCTGAGCTCCTCTTTCTTTTCCCACTAAACATTTCCCCCCCTCCTGCACTTATTTATTAATATCAGGAATACCTGCATGAGGGATTGAAAATAGGGAATGAAAAGAAATTGAAAACACGGAATACAGTCATACTGCAAACGGCCCTTGGAAGCAGCAATGTGGCGTAAACCCATGGTTTGACTTGAAGGTCCAAGACCCTGCTTTTTTCTAAGAGTAGATTTTGTGTGGACAGGGTTCTAGGCTCCCAGAGAAGGAGAAAGCTTGAGAATGAGGGACAAGATGAGTGTTATTTGTGTGTGTGTGTGTGTGTGTGTGTGTGTGTGTGTGTGTGTGTGTGTATAAATGCAGTGTGTGTATATGGATCAATGTGCAACTTTGGGTGTTATTCCTCAGGTGCCTTCCACTTTTGGTTTGAGACAGGGTCTCTCGTTGTCCTAGATCTTTGCCTTGTAGGTTAGGTGACCCAGGGACCTGCCCAACTCCAGCTCCCATGTTAACATAGCACAGGATTACAAGCACATGAGTTCAGAGAATGGATCTCTGGTCCGCACACTTGTGAAATACATCCTATACTGATGGGGTGGGGGTGGGGTGGGGCGGGGCCATCTCCACAGCCTTATGACCAGCGTGCATTATAGGAGAGCTTCAGAGATGGACAGGATCCTTACCATAGTTCATCCCTCCTCAAAGTCCTCCTAGCCACCTCCTGGAATGGTTAAACATCACATAAGGGTTTACAAGTTCTTTATGAAGGTTTTCATTTATGTTTTTATTTTGATACTGTTATCATTATTTTTCTGATATTATTTTTTTAATAATTGGACTATATTTGAAATTGAAATGAGTGCATGTGGTTACATGATTCTGGGACTGTGTTTATGCTTGTGGAGGTGAGTACAAAAGGAACACGTGTTGGGCTCATATGTGAGTTGGGTGAAAAGTCCTTATGTGATAATGACAGCTATGACCCCCAGTCTTCTTTGTATTTGTATTATAATTCAGAGCATTCATAAATACAGTGATAGGATTTTCCAGTGATCATTTATAACCGAAAGACAGTCATCAGCTATGGTGTTTATTTCTCATGTTTTTAAATAAATGAAGACTTTGATTTCACGTCATGAAAACGACATGCCCCAACAGATGGCTAAAAGAACAGAGTCAGGCTTAATAGATAAATTATGCATTTCATAAAGTTGACATTAAATACTGTCAGGCATGCTGTCTGAATTTAAGTTTCCAGTCATTTTTAAAAGAAGAAAGTGATAGGAAAATTTAGTCATCACATCACATAGAAGTGTAGACATTCCAAGCTCCAAAGCAACTGGGCGGTAGTCCTCAGCACTCTGCTTATGCTGGGAACGGCACCTCCGCTGCTGCCAAACAACACTGTTGGTTATTCTAAATTGATGGGTTTTTATTGCTTTGTGAGTTTTGTTTCCATCTACTTAAGTGAACTTGACTTTACAGATGCTTGATACTCACAAAATGTCCTACCCAGTTTTATGTTTGTGCAAAACATAATAAAAATGTGTTAAGTCAACACTGTGGGTCTGCCAAGACATTTTTCCCATTAAAAGAAGTCGTCCACGGCTTAGGCTGGAGCAGCTCTGTATCCAGTCTATTACTGTCATTTAAGGAAGTGGTTCTCTGGTGTTTTATGGCTGTGTCTTGGTGTCAGGACCTCCATAGTCTGTCCAAAGAAAACTCAGCCATCTTGTCCACTTAAAGCAGTGTCCTTCTCTCTTCTGGTTGTGCAATGACACTTTCCCTGTTCCCTCCTTTATTTCTTTTTCTCCCTGCCCATCAGTGTCTCTTGTCATCATGATGAAAGTCCTGCCCCGGCTTCAGCGTCTTCAGGCTTCAGACTGTGGAAGAGTCTTCCCTGTCTGTGGAGTGTCTGTCTGTCTGTCTGTCTGTCTATCTATCTATCTATCTATCTATCTATCTATCTATCTATCTATTAGATGTCTTGCTATGTCTTCCAACCCGTGATCCTCCTGCCTCAGCTTCTTGAGTGGTGGATTACCACCATGCTCAGCTTCCTTCCTTCCACCCCCTTCTCCTTCGATACCCCCCTTTTGACATGCTCCAGCGTTTTATGTACAGGTGCACGCATCTGTGCGTGTTTGTGTGGTTTCACATGTATGCACATTCATGCAAGGCCCAGAGGTCACCTTAAGCATCGGTCTTTGGGAGCTGTCTACCTCGTCTTTTTTTAAACAGGCTCTCTTACTTGAGGAACTCACTGACTAGGCTCATCTTGGCTGAAAGGAACCTGAGAGCCCCAGGGATTTGGCTCTGTTTCCCCTTCTTTCCTTTTCTCCCCTTCTTTCCTTTTCTGAAACAGCAAATTGTTCTTTTCTTTCTTCTTTTTTTTTTTCTTCTCCTGTCACTTGCAGTTTTTACAGCTCCTACAACACAAGGAAAATATTGATTTACTCCACAAATATCTTTGTTTGATCTTCTCAAAGGTGAGGGTCTAACTTTATTCATCCCCTACACTAGTCCACAAACTGAATAAAAGTTGGTTAAATACGTTTTATCTGTCGACACCAAAATAACACACCCTAATAAAAGCAGTCACCTGACCATATTCCTTCAGACACAGCCTCTAATGTTATTCTTCCCAGATAGCCAAGAGACATTTATTAAGCTACTAGAACTTTCTTTTTTTTCAAAACCAAATTAGAACACAAGAGGAATAAAACAAATGGAGAAAAAAAAACTCCCAGCAAGACACCCTCAAGATCTTCACAATTTACATACAGACACAGGCAGGATACTATCTCCAGTGTCGGCGCTTGACCTTTCCGTTGATATCGGAGGCAGAAAGGTTGGAAGTTAATTCTTGTTTGAACTGAGCCTTGTGAATGGTCATGAAGACTCATCTCTGCAAGAAATGATGCCACCGTATAGAGAAGTCGGTTTTGGGGGGCTGGCGACTAGAAAGCATTCTTAATGAAAACACAGAAGAATCCGTGTGAGCATGGGAGAGGCACCAGGAGGGAAGAGGAGAAGGAATCCATATTAAATAGATGTGCCTACCAGCATACTGATGAGGAAGGGGATTTAGAGGGCTTTGTCGGGGAAAACTGGTTCAAGTTATTATCCTAATGTTTCTCTGTAGCTTTGGAAGTGAATCTACGGCAAAGTGTCACAAGTGGAGGAGGACTGTCAATCAAAGGTTTCTAAACCAGAGCTGTGGATGGTCCTTCCTAGAGTCATGGTAGAGTTGACCATTCTGGGATGTGACGCAGCCCAACACCTGAATTCACTTTTAGTTGTGTCATCTTTCACTTGGAGCATATGGTCACCAAGTGATCATGGTAACCATGTGGCCCTGACAGGATGTTCTATCTGTGTCACATTCAGTGACTCATGCGGCTCTTCCTGTACGGCTGTGAAGGGCTCAGCAACACCTTTTCCATCTTACTCAGGAAAATAGTCACCAGGTGTTCAAGCCCACACAGCAGTGTGTGGTGGAGACTGTATGCACTCCCAGAACCCTGAGCGAGTGAGGCTTACATTGAGTGAGGCTGCTGTGACCAGATGCAGTCTCCTGTTCCTTGGCACTGGGGCGATGCCACTGGAGATATGCTTTATAAACACGAGGGCATGATTTAATCATCTAAACCCACACTATAAAGCCAGGCATGGCGGCATGTGCCTGTAATTCCAGAGGCAGGCAGTTTGCAGAGCCCAGTGAGCAACCACCTGGGATTATTGGTGAGATTAAGGGCAACGAGAGACTTTTTTTTCCTCAAAAAAAGTCACAGTAAGGATTGGTGGGATGGTAGCTCGGCAGACAGGGCACTTGCTGTCAAACTTGACAGCCTGAGTTTGAGCCTGAAACCCATGCCAGAGGGGGAGAGCAGACTCCTTCCTGTTGTTCTCTGACCCCTAAACATGTTCCATCATAAGAATATGCACATACACATACACAGACACCACACACACACACACATAGACACCACACACACACACACACACACACACACACACACACACACACACAGTAAGTAAATAAATGTGAAAAGGGGTAGATGCTTTTGAAGAACACCACCTCTGGCTTCTATAGGTATGCAAACATACATCCATAGCTCACACACACACACACACACACACACACACACACACACACAGAGAGAGAGAGAGAGAGAGAGAGAGAGAGAGAGAGAGAGAGAGAGAGAGATTCACATGAACAACCCTCAAACGCACATACTTCATTTCTCCAAGATAAAGAATGAACTGTGTTAGCAATTCAGTCTACACGTAAACCCCGCATGTTTGCCTGTGACATAGGTTGTCCGATTTAAAGTTTCTGGGCTTCTGTTTAATCATCTATTATTAACAAATATAATGGACTCACGGAAGTTTTGTGTGGATCACAAAACAACTGTACAAGAAGGTCCCAGGACAGAATGTAAAATAGGGGGTAATGACCCTACAGTGACATCCTTTTTCCTTTAGGGTCATTACAGTGGAATATGATACACGATACTAGAGTCAGGACTTTGGCCTAATGTCACATTGAATCATAGAGGGGCAGATGAGGATGCCAAGGATTAGTGTCTCAGGAGTCTGTTCTCTGGCTATCAGATGCTCTCACCAAGGGTGATATGGCCTAAGAAAAGGGAAAAAAAATTATATGATGTTAATTTATACCCACTGGTCCTTTACGCATCATCATCAGAATTCTTATCAGTGTGCGCAAGTGCATGTGCACGTGCTGCGGGACACATATGGAGTTCGTTCTGCCCTTCCACCCTGGATCTGGGAAATGGAGGCAGGAGAATTGGGAGTTCAAGGCTATCATCAGCTATATAGTGAGTTCAAGGCCTGCGTGGGCTACATGAGACCTTAGACAAATGATAGATAGATAGATAGATAGATAGATAGATAGATAGATAGATAATAGATAGATAGATAGATAGATAATAGATAGATGGATAGATAGATAGATAGATAGATAGATAGATAGATAGATAGATGATAGACAGACAGATGAGAGAAGAAAAGCAGTTATATGGCCTGGCCCAGAGACTCGGGGTTTACTCTGGGTATGAAAATTAAAAGCACATGTATGAAGCAGGAGGCAAGGGAAGACATGACCACAAGGGCCCCAGAGGCCCCAGAAAAGAGCTTGGTCTTTGTGTTGTTTGCGGCAAATTCTTCTCTTCCTCTAGCATGTAGATCACTGGGGAACGGATGTGCTGTGACATATGCGCATAATACATTTTACATTCGTCTTCAGGGAGAGTTGTAGATGCTTTGACACCTGCTACCTATGTTCCACTCAGCGGGAAGAAAATAGGAGGTTTTAAGCCTACTGATGCTGTATCCATTGCTGTCCGTATGAACCCTGAAGCAGTGTCCAGGATGATGGATGAGAAGAAGCCCATCTGGAAATGTGGAAGACCGAACCCCAGTTAGGAGTCTTTTATAGCAACACAGTGGTTTGGTTTTCCAAACTCCTTTCTCTTCAGTAATTTTTTTTTTTTTTTTTAGGTGATGGACAAGATGGACAGATCCTAAGGAAACTCCACTCTCCCAAATTCTGGGCCCTGGTTCCCTCTACCAAAGGAGCCAATGCCTTATCTGTCAAAAGGGACAAGTGGTTGTCTGTGGTGGCCCGTTAGCATACCAAAGTGCATGTTGGCATCCTGGCTCCGACCCCTACGCTAACCTTCTCCAGCCCATGGGCCTCCCGCCCCCAGCCTCTCATTTCTATATAACCCTGCCATTTCTGCCACATGCTCTCTGTTGGTCCTCTTGTCTTTCTTTCTTAGACTCCTTGGCCCACACTCTTTAACTCTTCCTCTCTTTCTCTCCACATCTCTGCCTCTCCCAACCTCCCTCCTCTCATGGTCCAGTTCAGTCTGCTGGGCCTGGTCAGTGTCCCACTCTCTCTGCCTGCTCTGGACTCCTCCAGATGCCTCTGGATGTACACTTCACATAATAGCTACAATAAAAAACCTTCTCAGTGAGGCAGGAGAGATAGTTCAGAGGTTAAAAGCACTGGGTGCTCTTCCAAAGGTTCTAAGTTCAATTCCCAACAACCACATGGTGGCTCACAACCATCTATAATGAGATCTGGTGCCTTCTTCTGGTGTGCTGATATGCATGCAGGCAGAACACTATATACGCAATAAATGAATCTTAAAAAAACAAACAAACAAACAAACAACAACAACAACAAACCTCCTTAACCATACCTTGAAGCAGTAACGGCCACACTTTATACCTATCAAGCCCATTTATTAGCTGGGTCTGGTGGCTCAGGCCTTTGGTCCCAGCACTTGAGAAGCAAGAAAAGATGCTGCCGAACTAAAGGCTAGCTTGGACTGCAAAGCAAGACTGTGGTTTTTAAAAATGCAAATCATGTCTGGCAATGATGATGCAAGCCTTTAATCCCTACACTCTGGAGGCAGGCAGATCTCTGTGAGTTCCCACGGCCAGCTTTGTCCACAGAGTAAGTTCCAGGACGGCCAGAGCTACACAGAGAAATCTTGTCTCAAAAACAAAACCAAACACAAACATAATTAAAAAAAAAAAAAAAAAACAATCAACCAAACCAAAAACAAAAACAAAACAAAACAACAACAACAACAACAAAAACCTCTTGTGGATTCAGAGCACTTTTGCCTCTTCTTGGGAAGGTGCCATGGCCTTAAAGCCACCTATAAGGGAAGGCGACACGGATGAGGGACAGAAGGCACCATGCACAAATGGAGTCATCAGCCCAGGCCACACACTGCTCACACTTAGTTGCAGAGGTTCTTCTCTGGCTATGTTCCCTGAGCACCTTGTAGAATCATGCACGAGAAAGAAGAAAGACCCTGCTGGATCTTCTGTGCTTAGGAAAGAGAGGGGGCAGGGAGGAAGAGTGCATTGGTTAAGCTGTGGTTTAGGGGTCTGAAGATCTATATCTAAGCCAGGCTCTTCCTGTGAGACCCTGGGAAAGTGTCTCTGTGCTGTCCTTCCTTTGGCTATTATATGGGTGTAACAATCCAAACGCTATCCTGCTGTGGAAGGAGGGCTGGGCAGCGGGTTAGAGAGCACTTTGTAAATACAGCAGGAAGGAGGCCCAGCCGTGATGGATGGATGGCTGTATTCACACGAAGGGACAGCAGAGTTACAACCACTCTTGGCTTTCTGGCAGACTTTTGATTCTTCCCGTAAGAAAGGCCCTCCAAGGACCTCTGAGCAGTGAGGGAGCTCGGCAGCCCTTCTTGATGGTACACGACAGCCATATTGTGGAAATCAGAGGGAGGAGTAGAACGAGAGGGTTAAACTGGCCTCCCTGGCACTTGGAAATAACTACCTGTGGAAGCCAGAGCTGGCATTGTAAGTGTGCATGTGTGTGTGCGTGCATACATGCTTGTGTGTGCACCTGCACGCATGTGTGTGTGTGCATATGTGTGTGTGCGCGCGCGCATGTGTGCATCCATGTGTGTGTGTGCGCACGCACGTGTGTCCGTGTGTGTGTGTGTGTGTGTGTGTGTGTGTGTGTGTGTGTGTGTATGTGTGTGTCTGTGTCTGTGTGTGTAGAAAGAGAGAGACAGGGGTGAGGTGGGGATGTGCACAGGTTGAGACTAAATGACAAGCTCGTTCCTTAAGGCACCATCAACCTCGTTACTTGAGGCAGGACCTCTCATTGGCTTAGAACTCACAAAGGCTCATCTGACTGTGCAGGAAGCCCTAGGGATCCACCTATCACTGCCTCCCAAGTGCTGGAATTACAAGTGTGTGCCACCATGTGTGACCTTTTCTTTTTACACATGGGTTCTGGGGCTCAAAGTCAGGTCTTCATGACTGGACCAGCGCTCTAGCCCTGTCCGTGTAAGAAAACATATTATTTATCTGTTTGATTTTGCGTTGTGGGGATGGAACTCAGTGCCTTGCTACGGAAATGGCCTGCCACCGAGCTAGCTACACTCCCAGCACACCTGGCGCTCCTCAAGAGAACGGACACGCCCACGCGCGCATTTCCATGACTGCCGCTTTGTCTTTGGAATCAGCCTCACACCTGGATCATAAAGAAGTGATGAACCCTTCAGAACGCGAGCCAGGCCCCACGTTGCCTTTGGTCGCCCCACCCCCCACCCCAGTGCTTGCTCCGCAGAGAGATGCCTCGTTGGGCATGTTTTCCCCCCAGTTGTTGGTTTGTCGCTATCTCTGTCTGTGGTTGCCCTGGAGTATAAGGAGAGGGTAGCGACAGGTAACAGATTATTTTTAATTCCGCCTTGTTATTTGGAACCAAGTTCCCATATGTTGTTGTTGTTCAATTCCTTGCATGAATTTTCTCAAATATTTGCAACATATGTCATATCTATATGCAGATTTTAAATTATGAATGCTTTCATCCAGTCATTTTTTCCAAGGGGTTTGGAAATCCAGGTCTAATACTCTCCAGCAGGACCATGGTCTCCTGGGCATCGGGTAGCGTTCAGGTAGACACATCTGGTGGGAAGCATCGTATCAAATTAGTATCAAGGGTATTCAGACTTGGAGACTACAGGCAGACGATCCCCTTCTAATGTACCGCTTTTTTAGATTGTTAGGGGAGCTTGAATGCCAATCCTCCTGTGAAATGAGTGATACTAACATGCCTGCTCAAATGTTCAAAGTGAAGATCAAAGCCTCGGTGACCAAATTGGCCTTGCAAACAAAGCAACCCCCTGCCTGCCCCCTGGGGACAGAGTGCTAATTTTATCAACTCCCCCTGGCTCTTCTGCTATTAAATAGCAATAGATAAATGTGGATTTCTTCTTCTTCTTCTTCTTCTTCTTCTTCTTCTTCTTCTTCTTCTTCTTCTTCTTCTTCTTCTTCTTCTTCTTCTTCTTCTTCTTCTGGATTTGCCAGTGGCTTGTTTTCCTGACAAACAAGCTCATTTCCTTTTAAGTGTGAGGTTTTAGTCCAACTAATAGAATTAATGTATTTTTAATGAAAATGCGAACAGCTTTTACTTAGAAATCTACCTACCCACCTCCCCACTCTCAGAGCCAGGCCCCACCCCCAGCGTCTCGTCTGAACACACACATCCAGCCATGAATATTTCAATACATCTAGGGCTCTCAGATCAATATAGGCAACTCTCAAGCCCTATTGATTTTTGGGTTTCTCTTGCAAGGATGATAAAATATTTCTCAACTTACGGAACCCGAGTTAAAGAGGTTTTGCTGGCCCTTCAACTTTTACCAGACATCTTTGTCTCTTTTTCTTCCTCCTCCCGGGGTCCTCCCTGGTCACTCTCTCTCTCTCTCTCCCCCTCCCTCCCACTGTCCACCCCCTTTGCACAGCTTGTGAATGGAGATTTATCACTAAGCCTTAAGTCCCAGAGACCAGGCTCTGTCCCCACAGGTAAGAGGCAGGCTGAGTGGCTCAGAGCCTGTGATCCAGCCCCCATCACTGCCTGCAGGGACCCTGCCAGCTTCCCTCCTGTCTCTCTGATTCATTTATCAGCACTGCTGGCTCCTCCTCCTGCACACCTCTGAAGATGTAATCCCAGAAGGCGACCCTAGCAACATATGAGGAATTCCCCACTGAGGTGCGGGAGCTGAGCCGCTCCATATGGGTAGGAAATAAGCTAATTATACAGTCAGCCATGTCCAGGGACAGGATGGATGTTGTTATAAGTTTATCCAGTCTAGTTGCAAGGCAGCGAGGCTGAGATTCTTCGAAAAATCTGACCACAGCTTCAACCATTGATCCCCTATGGTGTATACCAAATTAGGGGCTTGGAGACCTGGGTCAGATTTCCCAAGCTAGCTCAGCTTTGTTGGTCAAATAAATCACATCCCTTGCTCAGAATCCGTGTCCTCATCTATCCACTTAGCAAATCTTTGAATTTGTCCAGCATGCTGGAGAGGAGGATAGAAGGCAAACAAGACAGATGCTGGTTGCTAATTGAGGACCAGGCAGGACCCCATGGATGTCCCCAACCCCTCTGTGCTCACTGGCTTACCTCATGCCTCCCATTCCATGTGACGGTGACGTCAGAATAGACCAAGGCCCATGCCTGCTTCCTGGTGTAGACAGGACATGGGCTTTTGGAGTTTCTTGGTCACTGGCTATTACCTGATATGTGAGCTCCTTTTGTTTTGAGCAAGACAAAACCATTCATGGAGAGCCTTGGGAGGAACTAGAGCCATAGATCCTGCACAAAACAAACAAACAAAAAACCCTCAAGTTTTTGGTAAGACAAAGATCTAAGAGGCTGTACTGGAGGGGGTCCCAAGGTAGTCAGTAAAATGTAACCTTTCTTACGATGGAAAAATTGAGATGACCAAGAGACTCTCCCCCCATCACTAAAAACAGACAGACACAAAACGCAACTCTGAGGCAGTACAAGTATGCTGGGCTTTGTGGATAAGGAGACAGCTCTCTCTCTCTCTCTCTCTCTCTCTCTCTCTCTCTCTCTCTCTCTCTCTCTCTCTCTCTCTCTTTCTCCTCTCCCTCTCTCCTTCTCTCCTCAGCCTCTGTGTGTGTGTGTGTGTGTGTGTGTGTGTGTGTGTGTGTGTGCGCATACGCTCATGCACAGTCATACATGCATGTGTCTGTGTATGGGTCTTGAGGTTGGTGTCAGGTGTTCTTTTCGATTTTTTTTTTAATTTTTGAGTCCATGTTTCACTGAACCAGGAGCTTGCAGTTCCCACAGACTAGTTATCCAGGGATCCTCAAGTCTCTGCTGACGACCAGAGCTGAGCTGGGAGACTGTGTGGCTAACACATTGCTTGCCTTTTTACATAAGAGCTGGGGATTTTCACCTAGGTAGCATTTCTTATACCTCACCAACACATGGCCAGCATAAAATGAGTTCTAATAAATGCTTAATTTCAGTAAGCGGATAAGCACTCAGCTTATAGTCTGGAGATGCCTGGGATTACTATCATTCTTCCTTGTTCTCTACCTATTTATTTTGTATTAGTTTTTTAACTCATTAGGCAAGGGAAAATAGCCCTGAACTTCGGGCTCTCCTGCCTCCATCTGTCTCCTTGGTGCTAGGATCACAGGTATGCACCACCATGCCTGCTTTATGTGCGGTGTGGGAGATTGAACCCAGGGCTTCATGTGGTGTAACCAACAAACCGCACCTCCTGCCTCTCTTTGTTCTAGAACCCTAAGCAGTGATGTTGCAAAGACACCCTAGGCAGCGACCTCTGGCCCCATTTCATTGGAAGTAGAAGTCGCCATGGACAAGGCTCTGCCATTTGCTTCCTTCAGAAGTGAAGCCAGCTCCTCCTCCAGGAGAGAGCCTGATTTCCCTCCATAGGGTGTTAACTTGTGGGCTGGTGGGTGCCTCCTGAGTGGGCCTGCAGGGTTAGCAGGAGCTGGTTCATGGAACAGATGCCACTCTACTCTCTGCCTTGTTTTGAGCAGACTCAGGGTTTCTGAGGTGGGGAGGGGCGGGGATAGATCCAGGGCTGGCATGGGAGTCAGGGCTTCTCCAGCTCTGAAAACCAACATTCCCACGGACGGGGCTGACAGCTGTAGGCATGATAGACATGCAGCCATGACTTTCACAGATCCTGGAGGTTTGCTGGTATTTTCTGATGCCTAACTCATTATGTAACACACACACACACACACACACACACACACACACACACACACGAATACACACATACACTCACACATAAACACACGCAAACACACATACACTCACACACACATACATACACATATACACTCACACATACACACACATGCACACACACATACACTTACACACAAACACATACACAGATCCTTCCATTGCTCAGGTCTTCAGTCCTAAAGCTAGTTCTGACAGGCATAGTCTGACTTGTTCAATTACAGGTCATGAAGATAGAATTCCAAACTGTGTACCCAGTTAGATGCAAGAAGGACATGATAATCAAGTCATTTGGCTGCCTTTACTTAATTTAGCCATTTTGTAGGGGAGAATCTATTTTTTAAAACAGGCTGGGTAGAAAGTATACTTAATTTGTCAGTCAGTGAACATCTGCCAAAAAAGCATGAAGCACGACAGGCTTTCAGAGGCTGCACTCCCAACTCCCATCTCAGTGCAGGGTTAGCAGGTTCTTTGGAGGTGATCTTTGTCACACGGGGATGGTTCTCAAAGACTTGCAGTCTGCTTGGGAGGAGCCACTGCTGTCTAAAGCAGTGTCCAAGCATGTGCAGGCACCAATCCTAGACTGCAACACCTGTCTCTTCACTTCTAAAGGGAGAATAGGCAGGTCTTTTGACCAGTCAAATAAGTGAGAGCTGTGTGTCTTCCAAAGCAATCGGATGTTTTCTATCCTGTGACATACTGTGACACATGCCCCATCACTTGTTATAAGATATCCCTCTGGAAGCACGGTGGGCCCTCTGCAGCAGCAAGCCCATATATTTAGGCAAACATCAACATGGAAATAGGAAAAAATCTTGCATTTTTATTGAAGATGTGCAGACTCCCAGTCCTTTCTCCTATATGCTTTACAGCACAGCAAGAATTTTGTATGCTTCACTGTGTGTGTGTGTGTGTGTGTGTGTGTGTGTGTGTGTGTGTGTGTGTATTTCCTACTCTAAATATTGGAGAGATGGCTCAGTTGGTACAGTGCTTGCTTTGCACACATGAGCTCCTAAGCTCCTGGTCCCTAGAACCCATGTAATAAGGCCAGCATCACTGTACTGCCGGTGATGAAGAGATGGGAGGAAGAGGCAGTCAGATCCCTAGAAGATCACCAATCAGCTAACTTGACTTACTTAGTGACGTTCCAGGTCGATGAGAGGCCTGACAATTGGCACCAGAGGTTGTCCTATGATGTCCACAGGGATGCCATGCAAGTGTGTACCCATACCCTTGCATGCACACACATTCACCTGGTCAACTTGTCTTACTTTTAACAGTGAAGCTGAGGGTGGCCAGTGATTCAATTAAGGTTCACATAATTAGCCAAGCGTAAAAGTGAAATGACACAGGTCTCCCACCTTCCAAGTTAGTGCTTTTCCCATTGTTTTAGAAATAGCAGCATCTTTCCTGGACAACCACGACGCAGTAAGAATAAACAACTACAATAATAGTAACAAAACATTTTGACCAGTTTGGTAATCCCCCCGCCCCCCGAAAACAGGGAATCTGGCACATACAATACAGATGAGAAGTTGAAAGTCATGTTGCATTGAAACACTGTGGTGGGACAAGTTTCCCTATATTGAACCGGTGACTTCCCTGCATTGTGGGTGGGCTGAGCCACGTGACCTATCTGGCCAATGAAGTGTGAGCAGACTGGAAAGTAGCACTTTGCCTAGGGTAGGCTGTTGGGATTGGCTCCTGAACTTCTTCCTTCCTTCCGCCACAGAAGCAGCTCCTGCCTCCTCCCACTTCATCCTAGTTTGTAAAATACAGTTTATCTGAAACTTAGCCCGGGCCAGAGCTGCCAGAGTGCAGACCCAAGGGCAAAGACGGAGGGTTAGGCTTGCACTGGGCACCGCGGGAATTTGCGGAGCAGCTTAGCTGCAGGATGGCTGAAACAAGAGTGAAAGTGTTCCAATCACCTTTTGTTAACGAGACAGCACATGCTGACCTCTTTTTCGTAAGGCCTGACTGTCAAGTCTGTTTACCAGGAGAGACGACTATCCCAGTTAGATTAAATGATTATGTATAATCATTTTAGGAAAACAGAGGCAGAGGCACAGTCTAAGCTAAGACACATTTATCCTCCACGATTCTTAGAATTCTGTTTCCTGCGATATCTGTTTGGGACTGAGAACAAACCAGGGCAATTTGGTTCCCTGTTCCCTTACTATCACTTGTCAATTTTCTGTGTGTCTACCCATCTATTCTATGTATGTATGTATGTTTTTGTATTTATGCATCTATATATCTATAGATCTGTCGTCTATCACCTATCCATGTCTGCCATTTCTATCAGGTACCTGGGTATCTATCATTTATCTATCTATCTATCTATCTATCTATCTATCTATCTATCTATCTATCTGTCTATCTATGTATCTATCATCTATCTGTGTACTACCTCCCATATATGTGTGTGTGCATTTATCGCATTTATCTATCTACCTATGTTCTATTTTATTCTATCCACTAAATCGTGTGCCTTAGAGACACAGAGAAGGATGTTATGAAAGACCCATTGTGTTCGCTGTCGTGGGGCTGACATTTTAGAGACTAACAGAATCAGCTGGGTTGATTTGCTGATTTAGGTTGGTCTGCCTGCATCTGATTATGCTTGTTTCCAGATCCAAGCAGTTGTTAATGAAACAGTTGCTGTTTTGTTGACAGAACATTAATTACTTGATCTTAGGACTCAGTAATTGCACAAGCCCCTCTGTATACATTACTAATTACATTAGCAATTATATGGCATTTTAAAGACAAAGAAATGACTGGAGCGATTGTAGCGTCACAGGTAACCTGCTGTTAGGTTTCAATCACATCCTTAATGCTTGCATGATGTGCTAAGCGAGTCCACGAGGCTCTTGTGACGACACCAAATTGAAGAAATGTCCTAGAGCTTCTTGCCTATGACCCCAGTGGCCAACAGTAAGCCTGCCCTGAAGAAAAGGATAAAGTAGGAGGTAAAGTCTCTTTACCCTCTAAGCTTTATGGGGGGGGGGGAGAGAATTTATTTATTCAGTAACTGTTTATTGAACACCATTTATCTCACTCTAGTAGAGGATGCTGTGATGTTCATAGGCTTTTGGAGGAAACAGAAATTAAACCACAGAAATCAAATGAATGTTTTTAACAGTCAGGGTAGTTGGTGGCTGTTATCTGCTGTGGCATACAGCAATTTGAGTCTCAGAGACTTACTGCAAGGAAAGTTATGTTTCGCTAATATTCAGGAAAATTTCCAATTTTAGGTATCTTTACATCTAGCCTAAACATACCTACATATTTGTCGCCTGTCTCTGTCTCTTATAATTGTTCTTCCATCCATCCATCCATCCATCCATCCCTCCTGCCTTCCATCCATCCATCCCGCCTTCCATTCATCCCTCTAACCCTCCTTCCCTCCTACCTTCCATCCGTCCATCCCTCCCTCCTGCCTTCCATCCATTTATCCCTCCCTATATCCCGCCTTCCATCCATCCCTCCCTCCACCCATCTACATTTCAGTTACATTCCTAATGTTTCTATGTACTGAGCCAAACATGCAGGCTATTCCATGGCTTTAGACTTAGTCTTCAGCTGTGTGGCCAAGAGAGTGAGGCACAGATCCTGTGGGAGACGTTAGTGAGTAAGAGCTGAAGGAGCACCTGTCATTTCCCACATCCCATTTGGCTAAAATTGATGCTATGACTCCTTCCTCATTACAAAGGAGTCTGGAAGGTATCAGGGAAAAGAGGACATGGGTGCTTGCCCATTGCAATGTCACAAATGGTGGCTAGTGCTACAAGGGAAAAAGAGGTAACACGGACTGTCCTGCAATAGAAATGGCCACAAGTCCGGCATTGAGTTTCCTTTTCTTTTTGTTTTGCTGGAGTGCCTGTCAACTTTGGAAACAGCCCTTCTTCAAAGTAAGCAGCTCTTCTCCAAGGCTTCCTGTAGCCTCACTTCTCTTATCACATGGTGTCAGCTTGACCAATAAAACTCTCTCCCTGGACAGTAACCTTGGAGTGAAATAAAAACAAAACAAAAATGTCATCTGTCTGTCTGTCTGTCTGTCTGTCTGTCTGTCTGTCTCTACCATCTTTGAGTTTGTCCACCAATTTATCCATCTACCCATTATCTATCTGTCCATCCACCTCATTCTGTATTATCCATACATCTATCCATTGGGTTTCAGTCACATTCCTGTTTCCACAGGGCATAAATATCATTGGCTATTGTCATTTCTATTGATGTATCCCAGGCCTTGACATCCATGAGCTTGTTTTCCAGCTTTCCTTGGGATCTACGCATGACGTCGTAGCATATTCCAAGCAATTCTCATTCTCCCTGAGTCAATCAGCTCAGTTATATGCTTGTAGCTGCCAGTGCTACGAAGGTGTGATTTAGATGATGAGATTTAGGTACAGACTGTCTGCAGAAGTAGAACTTGTACTGACAGATGAATCATATGTTGAAATTGACTAAAGAAGTGAAGAAATTATGTTTAACTCAAATAATCACATGTGCAAAGGCCCCGAGGTAGGAAAAGCCCATAGTCTTTGGGAATCATAAAGAGATAAACTGCCTAGTTACAGTTGCTAGGTTTAAGAAGAAAATGGCAAACCACAGAGTCAGTGGTCCTCAGCACTGGATAAGCAGTGGGACAGGATAGCATGTGTGGGAAGGAATAAGATACTACCAGTCTACGGTTTTAGAAAGCCATCCACACTAATCTGTGCATGATGTATGGGGAAAGGAGAGAAAAGAGCCAGAAAGATAGCTTAGACAGCCTTGAGCGTGGATGAGCCTAGAGACCGAGGCGTGTCTTGATGACTGGCTGAGGAAATGAGGAGAGAAAGACAGACTCCAGATGTGTAGTGGCACAAACCTGGCACACTCGGATGGTGAGTAATCTAGAGAAGCCAAGGAAGAGGAAGCATCAAGGATGACCATAACATTTTGCAGAAGGAATGAGTGAAGGAGAAGGAGTGGGTCAATGAGTAGAGCGCTTGCTATACAAGCATGAGGGCCTGAGTCCAGATTCCCAGCACCCATGCAACAGCCAGGTGTGGTTGTGCAAACTCAAGACCATGAAAAGACCACTCCCCTGCTTCCCCTCCCCACCCCACCCCCCAACACAAGTAATTGAGAAAGGCATCCCAATGTCAATTTCTGGCCTCCACACATACCTTCCTGGTTTAATCTACCTGCACAGCACACACATACTCCTTTGGGGTACACTAAATGTGAAATCTCCTTGGCAGTCCCAGGCAGTGATGTTACATGTTCTCATAGGAGCACTTTATCCACAGGGAGCATGGTTTGAGATGCCCGTGGATGCTCAGGATGACAGAAAGTACTGGGCCCTAAAGGAAGCAGTTATGTTCCACACAGCTTTCGGTAAGGGTTAGTGATAAATTAGGCACAGTAACAGATAAAATAACTAATAAAATAGAACAACTGTGGGAGGTAGAGAGATGCCTAAGTAATTGATAATACTTAACCATTCTTTCAGAAGACCTGGGTTTGTTTCCTAGCACCCATAAGATGGCTTACAATGCTCTGTAACTCCAGTCCCAGAGGATATGATGCCCTCTTCTGGCATCTTCAGACACTACACGCACGAAGTGTATATACATATATGTGAACAAAATAGCGATATGCATAATAAAAATAGATAGATCTTTTAAAAATAGAACAATTATACTATAATAAAAGCTATGTTCTCTCTCTCTCTATATATATATCCTATACATTACACACACACACACACACACACACACATACACGGAGAGAGAGAGAGAGAGAGAGAGAGAGAGAGAGAGAGATCTACTCAGCAGAATCTCATAAAGAGAGTGGGATTTAGAGAAGTTGGCTGTTCAAAACAGAAGTCTTGGTGAAAGATGTCAACAGAGATATCGTGTGCAGAGAGACAATGTTTGGCGCCTTGATAACTCCTAAGTCTAGCGATTGGCCTAGTGAACAGACAGCAAAGCTCTTCCAGCCACTGCACGCCTGCGGGGCTGCATCACGCATCCTACAAGCCTTGTAGGATATCCTGCAGCTGATATCCTGCAGCATATCAGCTGGTTCTGCTTTACTGACCCGAGGTATAATTAGAGCCTCTCCTACCACCGCTGAGCTTGGCCAAAGCCTGACTCCCAGGTCTCTCCTGCACCTCACAGTCTCCTCCCCCTTTGTCTTGTTTTCCAAAGAAACTCGCCCCTGGGCTTCCTGTCCACAGTCTACAGCTGAGGTTGGCTGGGTGCCTCCGGGGTAGCCCCTGGCTCCCTTCATTGCCCTTGGCTCTTACTAGGTCTGGACTGCAGGAAACGTCCGCCTCCTTGAATGAGCCTGCGTCAAAGCTCCTTACTTTCACTTCAGTTCTCCATTAAAAGTACACACCACACCCCCTACCCCCATCCCCAAGTGTCCCTTCACAGTGCCCCCCCCACCCCTCATCACTGCCCAAACTACAGCTCTCTAGAGCAGAGGAAGCAAGTTAACCAGTACCTGGAGCAACACATGCTGTTTTGGGAGTCCAGCCTCCTGACCTGAAATTGGAGACATTCCCCTCGAGGTGTGAGAGGTCCCGCTGACCTCTCCCCTCCCTCAGTCCTGGACCCTCTGTGCTGGGAATATATATCTAAGAAGATCAGGACCTGGCTAGGCCAAGGAACACCGTCTGAGAGAATTTGAACTTGATTAATCCTGACATTTCTGCCTTGGTATGTGTGACTGTTGTTACACATATGGGTTGGATTAAGTAAGGTAATTTATGCAAGAGCTCTCTGCAATGATCAGAGGGCTACCTAGCATATTGCTTGTTGCTACCATTAGCTTTACATGGAAAAAGACTTTCCTCTTTAACGTCATCCACACACTTAATTAAAACTCAGTAGCAATTGGCAAGAGTACAAAGGGCCTTCTTTTGAGTCTGGCTCCCTGTACCTACAGTGACCTTAGCCTATCTCTTCCAAGTTGTCACGAATCCTACATAATTTCATTCATTACCACCAAAATGATTTGTTGCATTCTTAACTAAGTAGAATTTCACGATAACACTTTGGTGAAAATGTTTCTCAAAGATAAAGCCACACACTGAGGACATAGCCTAGTGGCTGAGTGCTTGCCTGGTATATGCAAGGCCCTGTGTTCCTTCACCAGACTCCAAGAAAGAAAGAAAGAAGTTTCCGTTGAACATGGTGATCCATGCTGGTTAACCCTAGCACTCAGGACACCGAGGTAGGAGGATTATCTTGAGTTTGAGGTCTACCTGTGCTACACAGTGAGTTCAAGACCAGCCTGATCTCCATAACAAGAACCAAACAAGTAATTAAAACTAATCCCTAACCTGGAACAACATGCACAGATGTGTTGAGTTTGAATCTTCCCAGGACCCATTGTTTGAAAAACAAAACAAAACAAACAAAACCCAGCTAGTCTGGAGAAATGTGACACCCAAGGTCGAACCGTTAGCTTCTACGTGTATCTGCACACGTCAGACACAGTCTTGTCAGACACGCATTTTAATGTTTAGGGAGGTGCAAGGCTCTGTTCATCTCCACGCAGCTAGGATGAGAAGGGCTCTGGCACACAACACCCCTCTTCCTTCAGGTGTGGTATCTGGTAGGAGAGGGAAATGAGAGGATGATCAGCTGTCCCACGTTTAATACAGGAGAGAAAACAGAGACGTCAGAAAAACGAGGTGGCAAGAGGTGAGCTTCCAATGGAAGTGGAGAAGAACAGACAGGTCTCAGGGACCTTGGTCTTTGTCAACTCTTCCTTACTTGTTCTTCTTTCCACTCAGCCCTTTGCAGTAAGGTCCCCACCCCCCCCCACCCCCATCAGGGGTTGGCTGACTGTCATAAGGCACCCCTTCCAGCACCCAGCATGAGGGTTCCTCATTGCTTGACAGAGTCAATGGAAGGGTATAGAGAGGAAAGAGGGAAGGGGAGGACAAGGGAAGGGAGCAGGAGGGGAGGAGTAGGGGAAGAAGATCCTCCTGGCTGTAGTGAGGAGAACAGGCTTAGGGGAAATGTAGCTGCTCTTCTGCCTCTTGCTGTCAAGGCATTCTCTATTCCCACGGGTTTTATTAAATATGCTGTGAGTTGAGACGATGAAAGTAAGAGGGATATGTAAGAGAGAAAAGAACAATCAATCATAGGCTTTGCCCAGCCTGGTGGTTGGCTGTGGGTCTATGGATCTGCTCTTCAGGACGGGGAAGGAGGCCGCAGTTTCCTATGGGAGGACTTCATGTCTTGGTCTATTGTGAAGATGTTGCCCACAGGGTTCCGAGACATCTGTCACAGATGGCAAAATCGTTGTTTGTTTGGTTGGTTTTTTTTTTTTTTTTTTTTTTTTTTTTTTTTGCTACAACCTGCCTTCTTTCTCCCATTGAACACACCTCTTTTTGAGGCAGTTCTCATGAAAAATTCTAGCCTGGGTTTTGGTCATTATTGCCAGCCACTAGGAATGGTTGTCTGTTTGTCTGTCTGTGAATGAAGAAAATGTACACGAATGAAAAGAGGACTCTTTCTAGAAGAATGTGCGGCACAGTTTACATTGAGCCAACTGTAACACTGTCCTCGCTGGACTGCCGACAGGTATTACAAGTCAAGACTGCTCAGGGGATTCATTATGCCTTATTTTCTTTCTCCTCCTGGGAGGTAGTTCAAAGCACTCGTCCCCCATTGCTCTGGGTGGTCTTTAGTTTCATAATTATGATTCTCTATTCCTTCTGTCAGTCTCTGCCGGCCTGGCTCACATTGTGTTAGAAGTTTTTGGTTTCTTTTTCTTTACTCAAAGAATCAAAGGTTTGAAATGCTGGGCGTGATGGCACATGCCTGTAATCCCAGCCAGCACTCAGGAGGCAGAAGCAGGTGAATCTCTGTGAGTTCAAGGCCAGCCTGGTCTACAAAGCGAGTCCAGGACAGCCAGGGCTACACAGAGAAATCCCGTCTCAAAAAAGCAAAACAAAACTAAACTAAACAAAAGAATCAAAAGTTTGTCACTCTTGGACAAATACCTGAGAGGAGAGTGGTGCTTTTATGTACAGACTTTTAACAATGGAAATTCATCTTCTAAACAATTTTACAGGAATGAAATTAGCTAATAAACACAAACGTATCTGACATAGAGTGAGAGCACCGGTCCTCACAGGTGCCATTCTTACTTGAGGAAAATGACCAAACTAAGCCTTTTGCCCAGAGGTTCCGAGTCCATTGCTCTTCCCAGTACATCACTGCAGTCAAACTCAAAAGTCATTGTTTTTAGTAAAGTTAGGTACATACATGTAGTCCATTTGGGAAGCTGAGTCAGGGGGATTGATAATTTGAGGTCAGATGGACCTATATGCTTAATCCTGCCTGAGAGAGAGAGAGAGAGAGAGAGAGAGAGAGAGAGAGAGAGAGAGAGAAAAGAAAACAAAAACCAAAATCTTACCACTCAATGAACCTCACATCTCCCCCAATTCAAGAAACGTAGGGAAGAATGACACATTTGAAAAAAGAAGTAAACAGAAAAATGTCTGCAAGGAAACAACCAAGAAATAACTCTCTCCACTCTGGCTTTGTCAGTGTTCTAAATAATCTCACAGTAACTAAGCATAAGGTTTCTTCAGAGGCCATACAAAATCTGCCATAAACAGCTAAGAAGCTGAGCGATGGGCAGAGCTCAGGAAGACCTGAAAATTGCTAATGTTCTAAAAAGTCAGAGTGAAATAACACTGATGAACACGACCAGTTCAGGACACACACACAAACACACACACACACACACACACACACACACACACACACACACACACACACCGTACTCAACCCCAGAGTGAAGGCTATTCTAGCTATTCTAGATTTTTCCTTGTTAGGCTCAAACAAATTCACAAAGGATCAAATAGATTAGCTAATAATTTTACTGCCTTTCAAAGTAAAAATCGACATTCTTTAAAGGAAGACATCAAAATCCAGACGTTGAACAACATTGTATTTATAATATTCAGAATCTAGTAAGTACCTTATGGGGATTACACAGAAGCGGGGACGTGTGCCCCATCATCAGGAAGAACTCTGTCTGTGGAAAAGGACCGGAAGTTTTAGGGATGCCGAAGTTAGAAAGGACTTCAAAGTAGCTACTGTAAAGAATTCAAGCTTTATAAAGAAAATTATTATGATCCTAAGGAGGGAAAGGGGAACCATAAAAATGAATTAGAGATTTTAGCACTTCAAATGCATTATCTCAAGTAGAGTTGAGAAAGGGCATGTTGGAGGGACACGAGGGGAGCTGAGGGCGATAATGGGGGGTTAGATATGATGATTTTTTTATTGTATACATGTATGAAATCTCAGATATTAAAAACAGAGAAAACCACAACATGGGCTCAGGAGTATATCATATGCACAACACAGAAGAGTATGTGCGTGAGGGCAGAGCAGTCGAAAGCATTCACACTAAACCGCGGACAGAAGGGCGCTGGAGCATGAAGGGGGCTAACTGGCTTATGTGGCAGGGTCAAATAAGTATGAAAACTGGGAAAGACAGGAAGATACCCAAGTCAACAGGGGTAGGAATGGGGGGGGGGATATGAATGTTTATCAGAAAACTGGATGTTGTGACACTTTTCATTCTTTCTGAGTTAGCAGATTCATTGCACTAGGAACCTCAGAAGACCTTTGGGTAGAAGATCTTCTGGTCAGCCTTGTCTAAAATGCACATAAGGAAACAAAGTTCTAAAGTAGATGACAGCCCCCCCCCCAAAAAAAAAGCTCAGTTAGCGGGAAACCTTTACTTCTGGCCCAACACATTCAAAACTTGGAACTGATCATGTTACATGCAAACCTAGAACTAAGAGTTCTATTAGCAAACAAAACAAAAGAGGAAGTTCACAGCAGCAACCAGACAGACGACTGCTCAGGAAGCAGAAAGTCCTGTCCATAAAACTGAGATGGATTTATAAATTAGATTTCACCAAAATTAAAAACATTCCCCCTTCAAAGAATGTTCCCATTGGATAGCCATAGGTGGGAAAACTGTTCTAGAACTAAATCCATATCCTTTACAAACGTGAGCTCCAAATGGATCACAGACTTGAAGATAGGATATGAGCTATGAGCGTTTTTTTTTTTTTTTTTTTAGAAAACACAGGATAAAGTTTTAATATCCTTGTTGGATAAAGCACTCTTACGCATTACATCACAAGTGTAAATAATCCTTAAAGAAAAATGTAAACACTGGACTCCATTAGAGTTAAAACTTTTGTTCCATAAAAGATGCTGAGGAGAGACAAGCGCAGACTGACAGAAGATATTTGGAAGCCATATACACAACAAAGTATTACTACTTAGGATAGATGAAGAATTCTCACCACAAAGCAAAACATACAAACAAGCCTAATTAGTAATAAGCAAAAATCATAAAGAAACACTGTACTGAAGATGGTGTTTAGATGGCGATGGGTAGCATGGAGGTATTTAACCTTACTAGCAATTCGCGTGGTGTAAATTAGAGCCACAGTGGAAGTCACCACATACCTATCATAAAATATAAGTTTAAAAACAGTGGCAAATTCTTGCCATGCTGCAAAGAAACTGCTTCCTTCTCTCAAGTGTTGTAAATGGAGAGTACAGCTCAGCAGAGCCTTACAATACTAGACACGATTACCTACAGCTGGACACTTGAGTTCCTGGGCATTTATCGTAGAAAAAGGGAAAAGACATGTGTGTTTTTATAAGATGTGTATGTAACTTATCACATAGTGTCATTCATAGCAGCACAAACTAGAAATAAGTTACATGACATCTAATGAGTGAATAATAAAACAACCAATATAGAATACTACCGAGAATTAAAAATTAACAAACTGTTGATGCATGCAGCCACTTAAGTGACTCTCAGGGGAATTACACTGGGTGAGAAAAGAAGCCCCAGTGAAGTACTAGGACCCATTTCTATAGCTCTGTTGGCATGACACACTTAGGGATACAGAAGCCACCTCATGGTTGTCAGAGTATGGGGACATGGGTGTTGAGTATTTGAGGCCTTAAGAGGTAATACAAGGGGCCCCAGTGTTCAGACTCTTGCCTGCAGTGACACAGACCATTTGAAAATTTAAAGTACAAATTCCATTGGCTTGTGGTTGAGTAGGTAAACTGACCACTCACACAATGCAATACACTCTTCAAGGAAAAGGAATACACCGCTAATAGAAAAAAAAATGTGGCTGAATGTAAAGATTCCTGTTCTTAAGTGAAAAACGGCACAAATAATTACTATAAAAATTTTAAGAGGCAAGTTAATTATGGAGACATGAAACTGGTGTATTAGGCTCTCACTTGGGTAAGGAAATGGTCAACAAGAGGTGTGAGAGTATGTTTGGTGGCAAAGGAAACATTCTACGTATCTTGATTTTTGGCATAGAATCAATAAAACCTTAAACTATATTTTAACTGTCAGTATGTTATTGTCTAAGCTCCAATTAAACATAATTATTTTATAAGTAAAAAAGGTAAAGAGCATGGAGACAGTGCAAAATACAGTCTATATACTAAAGGAATAGTTAGAGACTAAATAGGAAGGAAAACAATAAGAGTAAAAAATGACAGGCAAGATTGACAGATTGCATAAACTCAAGCTTTGACAATTTTGTCTTGAAAGAAAGTGGAAATGAAGCAACAGTTCAAAACATAACAGAAGGAAAATAAGTAGACAGTTGACAGAGAGAGCTACACGGTACATAATCAACAACAGGACACAGTGACTTCTCAACCCTGGAGAAAAAGGACCCACAAGGCACAGCATTGAATAGGAAGCAAAGAAAAAAAAAGTTCCCCCAGTGCAGAAAATAGTGCATCTAGCAGGAGACAGAACATGGTATTTACAGAATTAGACACAGTGGGCTCATCTTCCTTAGAAAAGAAAAGCGCCCCGACCTTCTGAAACTGGCCATTCAGTTGAAATTTGCTTCCACCTTTTAACTTAAACTGTTTCGGCCCTAGGAGCACAGAGCAAAGGGAACTAGAAGAACTGCACCAGGCTAAAAAGTAGAAAACAATTCAAATTCCAGAATCTTTGAAGAATTTGGGCAGGATGCCCAGAGAACGGCATCAAGTTAAAGACATATCATAAGCGTACATTTGTAATTTTCAACCCAGGGAGGTACTCCCTACGATTGGAGGAGATTTCAGATACCAAGAATATTGCAGTTTTTAGGGGTTCTGCTCTATTTTCCTTCAGTTGTCGTGACAGAACACTCGAACCAAAGGCAGCTTAACAGAGGAAAGAGTTTATTTTATAAACTTCCTGGTCATAAGTTGGGGGCAGGATCTGAAGCAGAACCGTGGCAGATCGCTGCTTACTGCCTCATTCTCTGGCTCATGCTCAGATGGCTTTCTTATAAAGCTCAGGCCTACCTGCCTAGGCATGGTATCACCCACAGTGGGCTGAGCCCTCTCACATCATCAGTCATCAATCAAGACGATCTCTTACAGAGATAGGCACAGGCCAATCTGACCTTGGCAGTTCCTTGGTTGAGATTCCCTCTTCCTGGATGACTATAAGTTCTGTTAAGTTGACAATGAAAACGAACCAGGAGAGGCACTGAGGAGAGGAATGGTAGACTGCAGGGTGTTAGTTTGGCTCTCATTAGAGGCTCTTCAGTTGGTTCTTTTCAGTGAAATTCAGAATCAGTTGTTCTGGGAACCCCAGAAATAGCCAGAAAAATCCAAGGCCATTGCTGATAGAGTATATCTCAATAGGACAACAAAGCTTTTCTCCAACACAGGGATCATCAGTTGAGTAGAACTGAGAGCACCGCCTTCTCAGTCCTTGATATGTTGGTTAGTAGAAAAGGTGTAAGGCTGGGGAGTCTCCATGAGGTAATCATATTGACTAGATTCTATCTTAAAGACACATCCTCTTTTCCAACACATTGATTATGAGTTTGTATGTAGGATCCCACAACACAACAATGATGGTGCTAGGGTGCCTGGACATTGGGAGTAGGATATGTGTCTTGGCAAAAGAGACTTAGTGTCCCTTATCCCTTCTACCATGTGAAGAGAGAAGACATCATCCACAGAAGTTTCCACTCCAAATGAAATGAATCATCATTAAAAAAATCACTTGGCTGGGCCAGTGAGCTGGCTCATCGGGAAAGGTGCTTGCTACCAAACAGGTGACCTGGGTTTGAGCCCACAGACTCAAATGATAGAAGGATAGAACCCACATCTGCAAATTGTCCTCTGACTACTGCACTACTGCATGCATATCATGCTATGAACACACACACACACACACACACACACACACACACACACACACACGTCTAAAGAAGTTTAAATAAGTGGGTTGTGGTAAAAATCTGTCATCAGGAAGAAGTTAAAGACCTCAGATCACTGCACTACTAACACGTAAAATATAAACAAATTCCACTTGAATTAAAATAGAAAGTCAGCATTGTACCATTCTTTAAAAGAACATCTGTGAGAAAAACAAAAAAGAAAGACAAAAGCTAAATTTGACATACGAATGGAAAATTAGTCATAAATCCAAAAATTGTTATTTTGGGGGTGGGGGGGAATCAAATCACTTAAAGCATAACAAAATATATACTAAATTAGTTTACAAGAAGAAAACAAGAACTGCGACTCAGTGCTAATCAACCTGAAATGCTCAGCATAATGGCTGTTTACGGAGAAAAGGTTGAAGTAATAAAGTTGACACAAGATGAAATAAAACTCCACCACCAGTAACCATCAGTAAAACAGAAAAGCTGTCAAAGGATTATCTCACACCATGCACCAAGCCTGAAAGATTCCATGAGCCAGGTTTAAGTTTCTTAGAGAAAACAATCTTCTCCTGTTACATAGCTAGAAAAATAATAAAATTATTCCAATTTATCTCAACATGCTTCATGCCTCTCAAAAAAAAAGCTTAGTGCTGCTAAAAATAAAAAAAATTATATAAACCAACTTTACTTTTGGCTCCCCTAGCCAACCAACTCAAGCAGATTATTTAAATAAAGAACAACAGTGTAATCAGGACTGGGGGAAAATGATTTGATGACAGAGACTCAGTTGATCTAATTCATCATCTGTATAGCAAAGCAGAATTAGTCCTGTGGTTGGTGTGTAAGATGCCAAGATTGGGACTGGAGATATGGTTCTGTGGTTAAGAACACTTGCTGCTCTTGCAGAGAACTGAGTCCGTTGAGTGGCTCACAACCGTGCATAGCCAAGTACAGTTCCAGGAGGATCTGCCACCTCCAGCCTTCGTGGACATCTGCACTCATACACACTTACACATACATATATATGTGCACATATACACAACTTAAAATTAAGAAACAAATCTTAACCAGTACTTTCACAGCAAAAATGTTAATGCCGGTTGTAAAGCAAAGACATGTTTAAATATTTCATTTGAGAAAATCAACATGTAGAGGGCTGGCATAGTATTGATCTGCAGGGGTTATGATTCAACCTGTAAATGCATAGGTGTCTTCTTAACCCTATAATGTCATTCAGTTAGTGGTCACTTGCATCTGAATTGTATCAGAAAGAAATGCTAAGACATGGATCCAACATCCTTCCAGTGTTTTCCTGCATGTTGCATGCCTGGGGTGAGTTTTCCTGAGGCCACTTATTCCTTCCCAACTACACCTCATAGAGAGTGATTCAGGTGATCTTTCCTTTTCTCTAATTTAAGTATTTCACTTCCCCTTCAGCTTTATTTATTTTTTAATGTAGTAGACAGGGGGCTGGAAAGATGGCTCAGTGGTTAGGAGCCCTTGTTGATCAGAGGACCCAGGTTCATGTCCCTGCATGCTTTCAAACCAGCTTACAACCAATGCAATTCCAGTTGCTGGGAGTGGGGGTGGGGGCACAGCAACCTGGCCTCTCCTGGCCTCCAAGGGTACTACACACACATGGTGCACATAATACATGTGGGCAAACATTCATGTACATAAAATAAAAATAAAGCATTTCTTTAAAAAAAGGATGCCAAAATACATATGAGAACTTTCAATAGCATTACTGATGTTTAATAAAAATTGAAAACAGAAACTCCTTAGCAATGAAGATAATTTCCTTAACCAGATGAAGAATATTTATGTCAATTTGGCCACAGTCATTTTTGATGGGGGAAACATAGATATTGAAGTCAGACCTTGCCATGAGCTCATGCCATCATCACAAATTTTTAATATTTTCTTGGCACTGCTAGTCATAAGAGTATCAAAAAAAGAAATATGACATGAAAATATTGGGAAAGAGAGTAAAACTGTTGGCCTCAGCAGTGATGAGGCTGATATTCTGGACAGGCTTGGGTTTCAGAAAGCAAAATCTCCATGTTTTCTGCCCTCTGCCCTGTCTCTTGCTCCCTGAGGTGATGCACACACTGCCCCATAGTCACTGGAAGGAAGGAAAGAGGGAAAGGGGAGACGTATTAGCAAGAAAGGAAAAAAGAGGGCAACTGCTCAAAATATTTGTTACATTTTATTTTTATATAATATATACATATTCAAAAACAAATCTGCAAAATATAGACTAAAAAATTAACAGAGAACTTTGTAATTGCAAATATGCAATTGATTTCTATCTATCTATCTATCTATCTATCTATCTATCTATCTATCTGTCCAACTATCTATCTACATGTTAATCATTGGTTCTTTAAAGATACGGTTGGTATGTAGCCCAGGCTGACGATCCCCTACCTCAGCCTCCTGAGTATTCTGGTTACAGATGTGTGTCACTATGCCCAGTCAACTCTTTATTCTTTTCTATAATTTTCAAATTATAGAAAATAGTTACACAGTGAACATTGATTACCTGTGGAGTAGAAAAATATGCGTCACCTTTTAAGAAACCAAAGACACAAAGGGAGTTGAAAGGTGTTCAAATTAATGCAGAGTTGGGCATGGTGGGGCATGCCTATCTAAGATCTCAAGGTAGGATCTCAAGGTTTTGGCTAACTTTGGGCTAATCTAGGGAGACTTTGTCTCAAAACCCTGGAAGCCTAGGATATATGCGGGTGGGAGAGTTCTTGGCCAGCACACTCAAGGCCCTGTGGTCAGCGCCAAGTACTGCCAAAGAGCAGTAAGCGTCACACAGGCTGCTGGAGTACAATTAGGAAGGAGAATTAGGAGGGGATGGTGACCAGGGTGGAAAGATAAGACCTTGGCTGGAATGCAGACACCCAAATTCATTTCTGATGACATCATCTATCAGTTAACCCCAGACCAACCTCTGAGCCGCAATTTTCTTTAGGAAATTTCTTGGTATCCCATCTAGAAGGACTTCCTTGGGGAAAGGGCCCCCCCCCCCCACTCTACAAGATGGTGCCGCTGCTGCTGCTGGCACAGCCAGCCGCACGTTACACCTCACCCAGGACATTGAATGCGTTTCCCATCACGTTTCTTATTCTTTCCCGTTTGCACTCATAGAAGCCTCCTAGGTTGAACACCATGTGGCCTTTCTGACCATGGAGGCTTTCTTGGTGGGACGATGGAGGTTTGCCTGCAGTGGTTTGAAAATGAGACCAATTATCTGCTCAGTCTCCTGAGAAGGCATGTTGCTGGGGGAATGACCTAAATCCATTCTCACCAGTGCTGCATCTACCCAGCCTTGGCGTCTGTCCTGCCTGCTCCGTAGGCAAAGGGCTGACCTGTGCTTGAAGCTGCAACTGAAGGCCAAGGGCTCCAACAACACAGTCAGCACGTGATCTGCAGAGCGCAACAGTGTCTCTGTGCCAGGCACAGGTCAGCAGGGTGGATCAGATGTTCCAGAAGCCACTCTTTCTGTCACCTCATATCTCATCTGGGAGGGAGAGCTGAGGGAAAGCAACTGTGGAGGGATTGAGGGTTTGCTTGGATTCACTTGACTTGTTTGCATTCAAAAGTGCACCCCAGTTTGGCTCTGATTGTTAAATATGTAAACCCTGGGTAAGATTTGAGATTTTTAGGACCTGAATTGTAGTTTAATCCACAGATTTTTTTTTCCCTGTCCATCTTCCAAATATTGCTAGGCCTCTGGCAGCACCAAGTATGGGACTCTGAAAAAGCAATTTTCCTCGGATAACTGCCCTGGCAGCTGGGGATTGCTTGTGGTTCTATATTTTGTGGAATATGAGACTGACACTATAATAATCTTATGTGTTTTATTAACTCTTTGAACTCTTTTTAAAAATGAGACTCATGAGAGGCCATGGAGGAGACCACACCCTTTCTCATGGAAGGCAGCCCGGGCCGCAGCTGCTCAGGGTCTTGCATCAGGCCTCTCTGATTGAGGCTGAACAGAACTGGAAATTGGGAAATGAAATTTTGGACATTCATGCCTTTGCATATCAAGTCACAGGAAAAATAAAAGCTTGAATTAGACTTTAATTTCTTTGGGCTTTTACTTGTACGTGTTAAGGAAATTTAACTTTGGACCATGACTCCTTTGGACTTCAACTTTCTTGGACTTCAACTTTACTTAGAAGACGCTTTTGAGTTTTGGATCTCCCTATCTCACATGGAATTTTCAAGTAGGGGTGAGTTTGCATTGAGTCAGTGCTGCTATATAATGATGCTATTGGATGCCTTTATATTGCCATTTACCCACATTGCAGAGCCTCTGTAAAGTGTGCGGTAGACAGTGTAGACATCAGGGGCTAGGGGAACGAGGAATGGACAAGGAAAGGGGAATTTGTCAGTTAAATTAATCTACTCTTGGTCCCCAGTCAGTGTCTTCTGAAAGCAAACTCTCAACTACCCTTCTTGGATCCCAGACTAAGTCTATAAAAGAATGCCTCATCAAGGTGGGATTGTGCTGTTCACTCGCGTTCCCATGCTGAGCAGACACAAGCTTGGATGCCTACTGCCTGGACGTGTCAACACAGCAGTGGAGAGAAAACTCCTGTGCTTGCCTTTGTAATCTTGACCCTCCTAGAGCTCTCACATTCCCATTGGGAACAGGCATCACAGCCCAGGTTGGGCTCTCTTCTCTCTAGTCCTGGCGTCTTGGAAAACTCATCAGCTGAACTTGCATAGACACGTGACTGTGTCTTGTTTGTGTCTGTAGAGTCTGGGGTAAGGAGTGTCACCAGGCCCCTTACCACCTCAGCCTCAGTACTCCTCAAGAACTTTGATAGGTGATAAAAATCTGACATGGATCACTTCAGTAGACTTCCTCCTGTTCTGGGCTTCACTAAATTCTGAACTTGAGGGGAAACATGGATATGATTTATTTGTAGAGCCATCAACAAACCTCACTTTATCCCCGTGTGTGTGTGTGTGTGTGTGTGTGTGTGTGTGTGTGTGTGTCCGCGCGCACGCGCGCGTGTGCACACGTGCCAGAAGTTAACTTTGGAGGTTGAAGCAGGGTCTCTCATAGCCTGCAGCTTAACACATAGGATGGCTGGCTGACCAGGGATCCCAAGGGAACCTAGCTCCACCTCTCAAGTGCTGGTATTACAAGCACGGGCTACCATGTTTGGCTTTTTATATGTGTGCTCTGGGGCTAAAACACAAATGTCCATCCATGTAAGACAAGCACTTTATTGAGAGTCCACATCAGCCCCTCAATAAGCCTCACCTTTACAGGCTGAGTGATAAATACGTTCTTCCTCACACCATGTTGCATTGAAAAGGTAAATAAGTAGTAGATGGGCACATACTTTGTGAACTACTTACTAATCACTGTAGTTAATACGGCACTGCTTCTGTCGGTCTAAGATGAGCATTGACATGCTGTCAAATCAAGGCTTCAAAAAGCATCACTCACCTCAGTGGAGGGGCAATGGGGATTGCTACTCCTCACTGATTTCCATGCTACTGCTCACCATCACGTCTCACTCTGAGCGGTCCGTTCTTGCTTTGTGGCTACCACAGCTGTCCTTCAAATGTTGGGGACACCATGGATCTCACAAGAGCTTCAGGGTGGGCCAACCAGAAGCTCCAGGTGGCATTGTTTTGTTACATTTATTTATTTTCAATGTTTCTTTCTTTAAAAGAGTTTGTGGGGGGAAGAGTTCGACAGTTGTGAACTGTCATATGGGTGCTGAGAACAGAACCTAAGTTCTTTACAAAAGCAGCAAGTGATCTGAACAGCTGAGCCATTTCTGTAGCCCCTATTACATTTAGAGCAAGTGTTGTAGAGTGGGTAGGAGGGCAGTGCAGCCCCCCCATCCCCGCAAGAATATGGAGGTCAGGAGACGGTGCTCGACAGACACTCACGACCCTCCTTCCACCATATGTGTCTTGAGACCAAACTCAGGTCATCGGACTTGGTAGCAAATGCCTCAACCCACTTGCATCACCTCACCAACCCAATAGGACCATTTAAGAAATAAAGCCAGGAAAAGAAAAAAGAAAAAAAAGAAAAGAAAAGAAAGCAAGCCAGGAAAACAGTATCGCGTGGACTTTATAGTACTTAATGCGGTGGGCGGGGGGCGGGGAATGTGAGCAGGGTTGGAAGGTAGCAGAGGGCTCCACGCTGCCTGTCTTCTAAGCTGGTATCTCTGTGTGTCAACGTCCCATTAGCTGTGTGGCGGCCCTGCACAGCCACAGCTGCAGGATGAAACCTATCCGGCAAGCAGAGATAATGAGTCAGTGCTACCTATATAACCTGGTCTGATTAGAGCCTGGGATCTTTGGACCTCAACAGCTGTGTGTTGTCACCGATGGAAAATTTTAACTCATCTGCCAATTCCCTGGTCACCTGAATAAGTGGCTAAGAGAGTGGCTGCTGTCTCATCATTTATTAGGGTAGAATTTAGGTTCTGATAAGCCCTAATGCTGAAAATTAGCTCAGAGCAAACTGCCTCGGCTGCTCTTGGTCTCTGGCTGATGAGAACACAGAGAATGTACTCAGGTGGGTTTTTTTCCCCATCCTGTAGCCAGTTCAGCACACAAATTACTTGAGAGCTATTTTTAAAAATGTAATAGGACCAATACTTAGGAGAGCCAGGTGCAGTGTGAGCAGGATCAGAAAGCATCTATTATGGTGCCGTGTGCGCTGGCCCACAAAGCCTTGGATGATATTGGAAAAGCTCTTTCTGAGCTTGCCTGTGGCTTAGCCACGTCGTCCAGAGTCCTCTGGGTACTTGTAAGGTTTGTCATAAGTGGAGAAGTCGTTTTAGCCTGCGGAGAGATATGTGGAAATGAGCCTTTTGATATCAGCAAGGACCTGGGCATTGCTGGCTTTTCGGGCTTTGGCTTACTAGAAGAGGTCTCCCCCAACACTGTGTGTGGGAGATTGCCATCCGTTCTATGGCTTGGCGCCTGAGTCTGCAGAGTAAAGAGTAGTGTCCATTGTATGGTCAAGTGTCTTATGTCTACTTCAGAGAAGAAAGAAAGGAAGGGAGGGAGGGCAGGAGGGAGAGAGGGAGGGAGGGAAGGCAGGAGGGAGGGAGAGGAGAGAGAGAGAGAGAACAAGTTATTTTTCAAAAGCATTCTAGAACTTTCCTTCTTGGTTTGATAACATGATTGACAACTCAAAATGTACTCTATTCCCAGATGGGAAGTTGGGAGGGAGAGGAGAAGCCATAGAGAGAAGTTATAAGACACCAGCTCTAGCCTCTGTGGAGTGTACCATGCATGCAGTGAACAAATTCTTTCCTGCTGGTGAGGGAGTTTTCTCTTGCCCTCCCAAGCTATTGCTCATTTTGGCCATGTCCTTCCCTAACCCTTTCCAAGTTCTCTCAATTCTTTCCTCACTTCCAAGGCCCAACTTGAACCCAGAAAAACAATAATCTTATTTTAAAAGATGTTTTTAAGATTCAAAAACATATAACATCTTGCTTATATTATTTTTAAATGCAAGTGGGAAATCAGGGGAATTAGCGGGAGGGTTAGGTTCTGGCCCTGTTACTACCTGGCTCTTGGCTTTGGCGATGTCCCCAACCCGTCTCAGCCCAGGTTAAGTCCATTTTAAAGCACTTAGAGCGAAAGCCAAGCACAGGCTTGGTATGCGCTTCAGAGAGTGACTATAGAAAGGCCTGTGGGACAGTGAGACGGCTCAGTGGGTAAAGGTGATTGGCTTGAACTCGAACCCTGGACTCCACATCAAGGTGGGAAGAAAGAATGGAAGCCGTACAGTTGTCCTTTGCCCTCCCTCACAAGCACCAAGGCACATTCACGCCACACACACTAATAACGATGATTAACTGAAATAGCTCTTTATGCTGATGTGTGTGTGATGCATGTATGTACAGACATGTGAAGGCCAGAGATCCGTGTTGAGGGTCTTCTTCAATGTCTCTCCACATTTCTTGAGACAGTCTCTCACTGAACCCAGAGCTCATCAATTGGCTGTGATGGCCAGGGCCAGTGAGCTCCAGAAATCTGTTTGTCTCTGCCTGGCTCTTTCTCCATTGCTGGGGTTACAGCTGCCGAACACCATACCTGGCTGTGTGTGGGGGTGCTATGGATCCCAAGTCAGGTCCTCAGGTTTGCATGGCAAGCACTTTACCTATGAAGTCATCTCCTCAGCCTCAATTTCTTTTTAGTATTAATGTTGCTGCTGCTGCTGCTGCTGCTGATGATATCATTGTCCAAATTCCACTGTCATTTTGTAAAATTAAAACAAGCCCGTAGTTTTCAAAAACAGCAGAACACCCACCATATTTTGTCTGTGACACCTTTGACAGCTTTTCCAGCTTCCACAGTCCTGGGATTCATTCTTTCTACCCTATAGACCGTCTCATGCCTGTGTGTCTGGAATGATGCCCTTCATGCCCCGCCCCCCACCTCACCCCCGCTGCTGCCATGCCAATGTCAAGGATCACTCAGGCATATGGCTCTGTTCTCAGCTCTCAAAGCTTTCTTAGAGGTTTTCTTATATTGTCTCCTTGCAGCTCCATCATTGTCCCATGAGCTGGGAAGCCACACCCATTTTACAGTCAACAAAAAGTACTCAGAAAAACCAGGTAAAAACCCCACCATCAAATCACTCACCAGAAAACTCTCTCAAACATTGGCCTACATCTTTTTTAGTTATTTGAGGTGGGGTCTTACTATGTAACCCAGGCTAGTGTTGAGCTCCCAATCCCCCTGCCTCAGGCTCCTGAGTGCTGGGGTTGCAGGTATGTGCCATGGTGACCCACAAAGCTCAGGGGTCTTTAAAAGTAAGTTTAATGGTTTTGCCAGCTCTCAGCCTTGTGCCCCAGGGTTCTCTGTTTCCTGTTTCCAGATGCAAGTTCAACACTTGCCTCTTCATCCAAAATGCCAGTTATACACAGGTGAGCTAGGAACAAGATTAGAAGGAAGATAATGTAGCCAGAGAGTGAATGGGTAGCCGTCTGCAAGCCCAGGAGGAAAACCATGGAGAGAGCCCATTTGTCCAATACCTTGATCTCGAATGCCCAGGCTCTCTGCCTTGCAGGTAGACCAAGAGCTCCAGTATCCCTGCTTTCTGTAGTCCATAACTTTGTTTAAGCTGCTCTGTGATGGAGGAGTGTGTTTGGCCTGTACCTCAGGGGAGTAAGCTATCTCTAGGAGGTTTTGAGACATGCTTTGTTGCTTACTCTGGGCACTGGAGTCTGACCTGAAATGCCCCTAAAGTAGTTCTAACTCTAAGACACATTATGTGGATTAAAAGGGGGGGAAAGCTACTAATGGCAGGAGCTAGTTATAGCAGGGAGTGACTGCGGTGACCATCTGTACGTGGTGGCTGTTTGTGAACAACACACACATACACACGCACACACACACACACACACACACACACACACACACACACACACATTGTTCATATATATAGAATGTTCTTGCTCGAGGTCCCACGCCAGTAGAAGCTGGGTCTACTGTACCTACTGAAAAATGCTCATTGCTTCTCAGCCCAGCAAGAGGGAAGTAATTTTGTGTTCTCTCTCTCTTTACTTATTTTATTGTGTGTGTGTGTGTGTGTGTGTGTGTGTGTGTGTGTGTTTCCTGCACATATGTCTATGCACAGCATGTGTACCTGGTGTCTACTGAGGCTAGAAGAGGGTGTTGGATACCCTAGGACTTCATTGGCTTTGCAGACAGTTGTGAGCTGCATGTGAGTGCTAGGAATCAAACCTAGAATCTCTTAACCACTGAGCCATCTCTCCAGACCTTATTTCTAGTTTGTGTGTATATATGTGTGCTCTCTCTCTCTCTCTGTGTCTCTCTCTGTCTCTCTGTCTCTCTCTTCTCTCTGTCTCTGTGGCTCTGTCTCTGTCTCTCTCTCTCTGTCTGTCTCTCTCTGTGTGTCTGTGTGTCTGTCTGTCTCTCTCTGTGTGTCTGTGTGTTTGTCTGTTTCTTTCTCTCTCTCTCTCTCTCTCTCTCTCTCTCTCTCTCTCTCTGTGTGTGTGTGTGTGTGTGTGTGTGTGTGTGCCTACACGCAGGTGTCCATGGAGGGCACTGCATCCCCTCGACTCTGGAGTTTCAGATAGTTGTAAGCTCCCTGCCGCAGGTGCTGAGAACCTGACTCTGGTCTTACGCAAGAGCAGTAAGCACCCCTAACCAGCAGGCCATCGCTCCAGCCCCTTGTTTTACATCTTAAACAATTCTAGAAGTGTGTGCTCTCTGTCAAGCTGTACCTGTATTGCAGCAAAAAGATAAACACTCTGTGTCTGACTTAGTGATACACAAAAGCCACCAAGATACCCTGCCAGTCTCTCAACATGCTCTATGACAACAGGCTGGACTTTCTCTGACTTCCTAGGTCAGCTCCAATAAAGCCCAGATTGACTATACTTCCAAGGACACATCCTTACTCTCATCTTACCTGTCTGGAGGTAAATTGGGGGCCAGAACCCTTGATGCCTGGGCCTGCTTTGGGGCATGGCATACTCACTCTGTTAGGCTTCAGGACTGCAGGGACAGAACAGACAGGAACCAAGTGGGCCACCTGGATCTCTCTTGCTTTGAGCTTTAGATATTTTTCTACTTGGGATTTTGTGTCCCCTTTGCCTCTTTTTTTTTTTTTTTTTTTAAATAAAAAATAAAAGATTTGGTTAGGGGATTAGCGACATACAATCAACTGCACATATTTAAGTGTGCCTGTGGGCGAGTTTTGATGGCTGTAAATGCCCATGAAACTACGACCACCCCCGAGCAAGAAAGCTCATTCATCTCCCCTGAGCGTTCCCCCAAGCCTCTCTGTCACCTTGCCCAGACCCCTGGCAAGCGCTGATCTGCTTTCTGTCACCACAGATTAGTCCACAGTTTCTTGACTGTTATACAGATGGAATTATGCAGCCTGGAGTTTCATTTTTAGAAAGATTTTACTCAGATGCGATTTTCATACAACCAAATCTGCTTGGTAGGGGTTAAGAATATAGCTCAGTCAGTAAAGTGTTTGCTTTATGAGCACTTAGATTCCAGAGTCCACATTAACAAACGAACAAACAAATGCCAGATGTGCGCAGATAATCCCAGCACTGGGGAGGCAGAGACAAGAGGATGTGTGGGGCTTGCTGGCTAGTTAGCTGAGCCTAATCAGCAAATTTCAAGATGATAAAAGACTGTATCTCAGATTAAAAGATGGGTGGCCATAAGAATGACACTGGAGGTTGTCCCCTGGTCTCCTTGCACAGGTGTGTACTTACACACCCATCAACATGAACAGATGAACAAACACATAAAGTGAACACACACACAAACAGATGCACATAAACAGGTACATTCACTCACACCCACCCTCATGGACACACAGACACCTTGGTGCTTGCTTTAAATATATGTATTTGTCAGGGTTATTCAAAGAAAGGCAGGAAAGAGAGAGAGAGAGAGAGAGAGAGAGAGAGAGAGAGAGAGAGAGAGAGAGAGAGAGACAGAGACAGAGAGAGAGAGAGACAGAGAGAGAGAGAGAGACAGAGACAGAGAGAGACAGAGACAGAGACAGAGAGGCACATACCAGACACCTAGAGACCGAGAGACAACCATAGAGAGTGACTGGTCTAGTTTAAGGAGCTGGTTCACGTAGGTGTGAGGCTTACAAGTCTGAGATTCGTGTGGCAGAGCCGTAGATAAGAAACAGAGGCAGGAGCTGATGCTAAGGGTCTTGAGTGAAGGTTTCTTCTCTTCTCAGAGACTCCAATGTTTGCTCTTAAGACTGAGGGAACCCTTCTCCCCGCCCACACACCCCCCCCCCTCACTCTCACTGTCCCCTGGGGTAAGTCCTTTCACAGAAGGTCATTTGATTGCAGATGTTCTAAGGATCTTCAGAGAAATCCCCAGGCCAGTGTTGACACTGCTCCCTGGACAGGGTGTCAGTGAAGATTCAATCTGTTTGCTAGAGCAGTGCCACTATCACACTGTAGTTTTGGAGGAGTTCTGTCGCTTCAAGCCTGTAAGTACATCTTCATTTGACTCACTTTGATAAATATCCTTCTTGCTGTTATTGTCATCAGAGGGAAAAAAAGAAAGAAAGAAAGAAAACTGCCTCCAGGACTTTGACTTTAGTCTAACGTGTTTCAGCAAGGCCTTTCCAGTTTCCTCCCGATGGCCGGATGCTCAGCAGCGAGAATTGGAAACACTCACTGTCTAGTGAGGCCCCATGCCTTGATTCATATTCAAGAACACAGAACTCTATGGGCACACATCGAGTCCTAGTCTGGGTTTTGTGTGTTCAGTGGAATCGACTCTTTTCCTTCTTACAACAGTCCTGTGAGGTATGGAGGCACTGGTCCATTTTATGCATCAATAATAATAATATTGATGATGATGATGATAATAATAATAAATAATCTCAATTGGGGCCAAACGCTGACACAAACCATCAGCTGATGACTAGGGTTTGGTAGTTTGGATGTGGTGTGAGTGCTGGAGTGCTGGAGGGTCTGTCCCCAGCGAGCATGGGGCTGTTGGGAAATGACAGACTCTGTAAACGGTAGAGTCTGGTGTGAGGCAATTAGGTCATCAGGTAGTTGTCTTCTGAGTGGGATCAATGTCCATGCAGTCCTCACAAGACACCTGCTGATTTCTATAAGACTTAGTCATTATGAAAAGAGCTCTGGGGCTCCATATTTGACCAGCTCCCCTTGGTGGGGGAGACCTGGTGGCACTCAAAGAAAGAATAAGCAGGCTACCAAGATGAGACTTGATAGCCTATGACCATATAGTGGAGGAGGAGGTCCCCCTCGGTAATAGACCTAGGGGAGGGGAATAGGGTGAAAGCGGGAGGGAGGGAGGGAGGAAGGAATGGGAGGATACAAGTGATAGGATGGCAATTGAGTTGTAATCCGAATAAATTAATAAAATAAAAATAAAAATAAAAGAGCAAACCCAGGCCCCAGTTCTCTCTGGCTTCCTGTCTCGTCATGTATCTCTTCAACATGTGTTTCTCTCACTGTGATGTCACATTCACTGCCAGGCCTGGGATAGATGGGGTTGCCCAGTGTTGGATTTGTAGTTTCCAAAACTGCAAGTAAACCCCTGTTCTCTATTAGTACCTAGGCTCCTGTAATAGCATTGGAAAATGGGCCACTGCATGATTCTAAGACAGCTGCTGACCTTAGTTAGCTCTCACCTGCCCGGCACACCCTGGTACAGTATTGTATGCCCTTGATAAGCCTTGCCAAGGACAGCATATGTGTGAAGACCTGGAAACATGGGTCCCTGGTTAGAAAGCAGGAATTGTAAGTGAGCTCACCTGGTGTTTCCGCTCATACTTGAGGAAAGACCACACAAAAGGATATAAGGTGTATGCCGCTTTCTTCATTACTGATGCCGAAGCCCTTGGTTTTTAGAGAGTCGACTTAGAACACACTGGGGAAGGCATTCTTCACTGACTTATTCCCTCAAGTATTCATGTTGGCAGCACAGTCCTCCAATAGGCAGAGGGCAGCCCCGTGCATCCGTGAGAGACCAGAAGCATTTGCCTGGGGCTTCATGTCTCCTTGTCCCTTCCCCGCCTCTTCTAGCTGCTGCCTCTGCCAAGGGCTCTTCTGCTCTGCCGTTCTGATGAGTGTCAAGGTGGGGCTCCAGGTTCTGCTGTCACTTCCCCAGCATCGCTGCCATCCATCACGCTGCCTGTCTTCCCACCAAGGAACAACCCCCGCCACACTTCCTACATCAAAATGTATCTTACGGGATGGAATCTCAGTGCTGTTTCCTGTTTCTCTTTTACTTCGTCCTGTGCCCAAGTCCTCTGACAGTTTACTTAACTAAATTTATCTTCAGCTTGGTACCCAGCTCTAAGCCAGCACAGATGGCGCAGCTAAGAAATCCTCTGCGTTTAGTTTAAAGAATATATATATATATATATATATATATATATATATATATATATATATATATATATATATATATAAAATTCCATTCTCCCTTTTCATTTTATCTTTTATTCTGCTTTCTCATAGCAACAACAGTCACATAATTGAGAAGAAAAGAGTGTCACTGAATATGGGAACTATCCATGCTAATTAGCACAGGCTCATAAACTTAGGAGTCAGTAAAAGATGAATTAACAAAGAAGAAATTAGTCTGGTATACACACATCCCTCTTGAGCATAACTACCAGAATGCCATCTCCATGGGCCTGAGGAGAAGGCAGTTTTGTAAGATGCTTATTTTACATGAAGAGATGTCTTGGTTTTTTTTTTTTTCTGAAAAGCCAGGGGTAAGTTTCTCTGAAGAGCTAGCTAGTTTTGGTGCCCATCTCTTTCCACTCAGTAATGCCGGGAAGAGATAGATTCTTGGGCCCCAGCCACATGCAGCAACCAAGGCAGCAAGATATAAACCAGTTGTTCTATGTTTCCCAAAGCAAGAGGAACAAAGACACCAGGGCAGTAGGGGGCACATGACTCTTGTTACTTGTGACGTGGACACCTATGACATGCCCAGCTGTGGACCTATTTGTGTTTGTCAAGTCACAAGTTCTGCTTGTTGGCTTACAAAATACGATCACCTTGGTTGCAGGTGAGCCAGTGTATTGTAAGGTAATTATAAAAGTCCTGTTGCTTAGATGGTGTCAAATGTGACTGAGTTCTATCCAACAGTCCATCTGACTGAGAGGGATACACTGCAGTTACCAGATGGTTCTGCTAATAATTGGGAACACATTTCTATATTTCACAGGATGAAGGCAAGGAAAACATCACCAGGAAAATGTTACATGTGGGGACAATTATTCAATGGGCCCTTGGCTGGGATTTGTGGATATGAACATAATTCAGAGGCAAGAATGAAATGCTTGGAATAAGACATGGAGAGTTCCTTTACTGAAACAGAGCTGCAGAGCACAGGCAGTCACATTCAGCCAAACCCTGATTACTCAAGAGAGGACCAATTCGTCGATTACCAAATTTTTCCTTCCCATTCTCAGCCCCATAGTCTGGCGCTTCTCAAATTTGTGAAATTGATTTGGAAATTAAGAACTTTGTGTTAATGAGAGAGAGAGAGAGAGAGAGAGAGAGAGAGAGAGAGAGAGAGAGAAGAGACACAGAGACACACACACACACACACACACACACACACAGAGAGAGAGAGAGAGAGAGAGAGAGAGAGAGTGTGTTCTTGAAAGTCCATTCCATAGTATTTTCCTTAAATTTTAATTGGGCTGGATTTTGCACAATGCTAAAACTAAAGACCACATTCTCATGCTCTTATATGTGCTTGTTTTAATCGAAGAAATTCACAAAGTACGAAGAGTCAAAATCAATATAGTCAATAGTAAAAGCATTAATTTACAGTGATGGATGGTGCTGTTTAAAAGCAACGAGAACACAGAGGAACGGCACCTTTCAGTGAGATCAGAAAAGTAGATAGGACCAGCATTGGGATACAGGGCCTGTGGGCCACGCCCCTAGGGCCTCCACCAGGCAGAGGCTTCTTGCTGGAGGTTTTATGACCTTTGCAGGCCTGGGGATGCTACCTTTGTCTGCGTGAAGTTATTTTCTTACCTTTCTCTTTCCAGGGAACATTAGTGACTTTTCTCATTGCTATGACCAAAATACCTGACAGAAAGCAAGCTGAGAAGAGACCTGTATTTGGCATAGAGTTCTAGAGAGTATAGTCCATCTCGCTGGGGAGGGAGAGGGTTGGCAGTCAGGAAACGGAGAGTAAACAGGAAGTGGGGCAGGGAAGTGTCTTCCAGGCCCACCTCCCAATGACCTACTTCCTTTCTTGAGGTGCTACTTCCCAAAGGTTCCACACTCTTCTCAAGCACCGCCACCAGCTGGTAGCCAAGTATTCAAACACATAAATTTGCTGTTGGGGCATTTCACATGCAAACCACAACACTCAAAAAAGATGAGGGACTTAGGCTGAATTGTAGTAATTCACTGACTAATTTCAAAGGGATAAACTTTGGAGTTCCTTTAACTGATGTATGCGAAACACACACACTCACACACATACATACACACACACACACACACACACACACACACACACACACTCACACACACACACCATGAAAATTGACCAGTTTTTCCTATGCTACCCCTCTCCAGAGAGGCTTGCCCACTTCACAGGACTAGGTCCTCTAAGACCTCCCCGCTCTCCCCAACTTTCAGGAGACGGGAGTACAAGTGTTAGGAGCCTTATCTTGTCAATGGATCCAGTTGAAGAAGCTGCCAGCTCATGAATTGTGACGTAAATGGTGCTATTCCGACACTCTGATCCAAACATGTCTGTTTCACAGACACTGACTAATTAATAATCTTCTTTTCTGTGCAGCCAAGGAGACCTTGTAAAGAAAGAGTGATGCATGGCTTTTCCGATAAACACATACAAATTTTTAATCACAGGCTACAGGAAAAGAAACAATGACACATGGAACTAAACACTTGTTGTGTCTGACTTCACGTTCGTTGTTTTTATTTAAACCTCACCACAATCTTGAGAAGACAAGGGTCTTGGCGTGAAGCTCTCCCCTCCACTTTTACAGATGGGGAAATTGAAATTCATAAGTATAATTTGCTGAGAATCAGTTACAGTGAAAGGTGGGGCTAGGATTGGAACTCAGGTCTTCCGGCTTCCAAGACTCGCATTCATTCTGCTCCTCCACAGAACAGAGGGCAGAAGATTAGTGTTTCCTTTGGCCTAGTTATTACCCTTACTTTTTGTAGTAGGGCTATTGATATCTTCTACATATGATTATGTTTGTGTACATGTTTGTGGGTCCTCATAAAGTCAGAAACAGCATTGGATCTCCTGGATCTGGAGTTCAGGTGGCTGTGAACTGTCCTGTGTGGGTGCTGGGAACCAGATTTAGGTTCTTTATAAGGGCAGCAAGCCCCCTGGGGCCCTGGGCTACCTCGCTAGTGATGCTATTAAGGTTTAACGGTCACAACATTCCAAACTCCCGAGGTCTCAGTCCTTGTATTGCTCATGAGTCTATGTAGCCATTGTGCTCTTTCTCAGTTCAGAAATGGTCAATAGTTGGACTTGATACTAGTAGTCATTTTGGCCTCGTTCTTGTCTTAAAAGCAATTTTCCATGGCCTCCAACTCTTGGACTTGCAAAAATCTGGACTTGAAAACAATGTGAGCTTTGTCCTCAAAAGTCAAAGCCACAGCACAGCAGATGGTCCAGCCTATGATTACAAGCATTCTTATTAATGTTTTATTGGGAAGAACTCAGACTGTTGTTAGGGCTTATCATCCTAAGAACTGGGACCATGACATCCCTACATAGGTCACTCCCCACCAAGCTCATGGATGCTAGAAAACTACCTCCTGGGCCTGGCATCTACTGTTCGACTCAGTTTTCCCTGGACCAAAGGGTACAATGGTCCCAGTGCTATTCGCTGTTTTAGCCACAAACAGGCAGAGTAAATCCTGAGCCATGTCTGTTTCTCTCCTCAGCCCTTGAGAGGTACAGCTCTGGTCCTTGAGATGCAGATGTCAACTGACTCTAGGCATAGCCAAGCTCTGATTCCCCCTCTTTAAGGATGATGTACCTGAGAGTGCCTGGCCTTCTTTGCGCCTTCCTTCTATTGGCAGGTGGGAAAACTAGGATTCACACCCAAAAGTCATGTGACAGCTATGACTGACTTTCAGAGGCTCAATGAGGGCACAGCTATCTCACCTGTTTTAGCTCTGACTGTCCCAGAGAAGTGTGTCTCCTTTCTTCCCTATGACTTAAGGGTAGGCATTGAGTTTTTGTGCCTCCAGTTCTTCATCCAGTGTCTGACATATCAACTTACATTTGTTCAATAGATGGTTTCAACCCACAGTAGATTAACGACCTCAAGAATTCCATACATTCAGCACCAACACAGCAGACAGACTCCCTTGGGTCTGGAGAGGATTATGAAGGAATTTGGTCTGTGGACACATGACAAATACATGCAGAAAACTGGCCTAACATCACAATATCTCTTCTCTAATTAATCACCTTGATATCATACTTCCATCTGAGCAAAATTTTGGGTAAGTCTTCCTTAACCAGAGGAAAAGTTGAGTGATTGGAAGTCACCCGCCCCCCACCACCACCAAATCATGAACAGCTCCCAAACGGAATTTCTCCTGCCCTCCCCTCCACACACAAAAAGGCAAAGATCATCTTTACAGTACAAAAATTTTATTTTTTTGTTAGGATAATTTAAAGTTTAAAACTGAAGTAGACATATTCATTTTACAAACAAGTTATTTTTTCATAAGGAAGACCATTAAAAACAGTAAACAAAAAAGCCGTCTTTACAAAAAGCTCTGTGCATAGCAACTTTATACTGTATGTAACTGACAAAGCAAAAAAAAAAAAAAACCAACAACAACAAACAACAACAAAACTATACAGTTTGGAAATGAGACCTTACTGTACAAAAGGTAAAGGTAATGGTTTTCAAACCATGCATGTTGAAAATGTGCAAAGAAAAACTGGGAAGAATTTCAATGCTGCAACAAAAGAAATGAGATAAATAATGAAGTAAGTTGTCCCTTTAAATGGAAAATCTTACACAGTTCCTCTCAAAAAAAAAAAAGAACAGAATTTTTGCCATTACCTATAGAGATACTTGTCTGCCAAGTGGCACAAAAATAACTTGGGACCAGAATCATTTAATAGCAATGACTAAAGAGGACAGAGTGGCTTTGCTTTTAATTTATTAATACACTAAAAAATAATCCTTACACACATTTGTACAATTAAATAGATCTGTGGCTGCCGAGGTCCTAGTGAGTGGTCAAGGATGTCCGGTATTTAGTTACACACAGTCTTCGTGCCGGGTGATGCTACTGACAGAGTCTACGATCACTCTGAAGACAGTACTGTACTAATCTTCATGCAAGAGAGAATCACGGGTTCTAAAAGCTATGCTACTTTAAAAAAAAAAAAAAGTCCTTTTTGTTGGATTGGCTCAAATCCAGCTCTAAGCATGCTTAGTTTTGTTCTGCCTCCATTTTGGGATGGTAACGTTTGTATTCCACACGTTCTTTCCCCTCCGTACCGGATTGTTAAGCCAGGGAAGTTTTTTCTCATGCATTTCCGTATATTTTGGCGCTGTGAGCCCTGCCTATGAAGGACTGTCAGCAGGAGTTATGAGCGTGCCAGGTTTCTAAAATTGTGGATTCTTCATGTGCATAGGAAAAAAAATGTCGTATTGTATAACTTCAGACCAAACTAAAAAACAGGATAGTCGAGGGTAGGGTAAGTGAGTACACATACCGGTCAGGCAATGAAAGGGTCATCTAAAATTGGCTCAGAAGTTCTAATGATGTGTTCTGTCCATGAAAGCTGCATCAACTTCCGGCGCTCAAAGCCTACCCAAGAACCCCAAGCTAAGTCTCACAATCAGAGAGAAGACACCTGACCTGGAAAATCATAACATCCTATCGGCAAGCCAGTCTAGATGCATCTCCAAGACCACACGCATTTTCAAAAGTCTACCACTGTTAGCAACTACTGCAAGGTTTTCTCCCCCCGCCGCTAAAAACTAGGTAGGTAGCCCCGGGACTCCAGGGCAGGCTGCGTAACTGCACCACTTGGAACACAGCTGCCATTAATCTCCCAATCTCCCAGGAATCCCAGCGTCTGTGTCTTTGGGCAGTAGAAGAGGGGTTTAGGGATTTTTTAGTTCTCTCTTGGTCACCCCATCCCACTCCTCCCAGAAAGAGTGTCGGGTGAGAGACATGCTCTTCCTAGAGAGTTTATAATATAAAAGGAAACTGGCAGAGAAAAGAAACAGCCGAAGACTGAGTTCAAGAAACACAGCCAATCTCCCCAAAGTCTTTCTGTAAAGCTCTATGGAGCTTCCTACCTCTGTACCTGAGTCTTCCACCCAAAGAGCTGTACAGCTCTGTCAGAGAAAATTTCTCAAGAGCCCTTGGTTAGTGTAGTCACGCGAGTTTGGCCTTTCTTAGAGGTGGGAAACTTCTTGCCTAGGGATGTTCAAAGCTGAGACGGTAACGTTGGGGATTCCCTGCATCGCTCAGGGAAGAATTTTCTTATTTATTTTTTTTTTTTTTTAAATAATGCTTCACCAAGAATGGACACCACAGTGATCTGTGAATTGGAAAGCAGCTCTGGGGATGAAGTGATGGGTGGGAGTGTTTGTGTCTGGCGTTTATCGGAGTCTGGTTTTGTGGTGGACTGTTCAGTGGGAAACTGCACAAGTTTCATGTTCTTGTGCACAGGCCAATAAAACGATGTAAAAAGAGGGGGGAATGCGGGGTGTAGGATAAGAATCTAATAAGCAACTGTAATAACCACACACCTTTAAAACTCGTCACTACCTGTTTGTGTCAATTTCATTTTACATTGGGAAGAGAAATCGTTCTCTTCTTTAAAAAAAAAAAAAAAAGGTCTTAATTTCTACTTCTACTTACAATAAGTTACACGTTTATTTATTTAAATAACTGTAAAACATTTTAAATTTTTTTCCCTTTTGTTTTTTGTTTTTTTTTTTTTTTAAAGAGCTTAAAGTATAAGCAAACACACATACAACATTTCCTCATTCGATTCAGGTTTCATTTTAAGAAAGTCTTCCATGCTGGTACCCTGTTTTGTTCATTTTTTTTCTGCATAAACTAAATTGGTATCTGAAAGGATTCATAGAAAATAGAAACTTTTAACTTTTTTTTCCTACAAAGAAAAACAAATAGTATCCAAAATATTAAGCATGAATGTTTGCCAATGTTTTTCTTAAATATTTTACAAACATAGGAAGGTGTTTTTCATAACGTTCATAACAAAGAATTGTGTTTCTGCTCTTAGCACTGACCACGTCAATGACATTTGTCTCTTCTTGTCTTCAAAGGGGTCAGTTTGTGTAGTTACTGTTAAATGAGAGACCAAGATGGCAGCTCTTTGCCTTCCCAAATCTGTCCAACATGGCCACTTGGGGGCGCAACTTGCCCCAACAAGTTCAGAGTGCTTCCTTGTAACTGGTCCATTAGAATAAGTAGTTATGTGCTATGAGAAAGCAGTTCCTTCTCCACTTTACATCGGGGGAACGACAAGTCCTGTCATGGCTGCAAGGAAAGAGTGACAAAGGGTTGAAACATCAATTTTTTTTTTTTTTTTTTTTTTTGTGATGCTGATCGCAGAGAGGAGGGCAGGCAGGTGTGTGTGGGAGTGATAGCATTTAAGACAACCCAGGGAGAAGGTGAGATGTTCATATGTTGAGTGAGATTTCTCCCGGACTGGGCTAAGAGAAGCTTCTGTGCTGGCACCCTATATCAGGTCCCCATGCTTGTTTGGCAAACACGTTACCATTTCTGTGTATTAATGGGTTATGTTGGGACAGCAGAAGTAAACACGTAAACCAAACTGCGGTAGACGTGTGTATATCCATCACTAGGTGGGAGCAGTAGGGACACCCCAGGTGCTGAGCCTGCTGGTTCCCTAAGCATCAGTTATAGCAAAGATGCTTTTCTCTCCATCCTAAGGGTCCTCATGGACGTTGTACCCTAAACTGGATTAGGGCTTTAAAAAAAAGGCGGTTCAGCCTCGTTCAGTGCTCACTGCTGGGGCATGGAGAGATCCACTTAGAAGTGCTGCTCACTTAGTTACTGACTTGAGAGTCAACCCATTTCCCATGCACATCATCCACTGCCTCCTGCATCTAGTCGAGAGGATGCGGATGACACTTGCCTGGGTAAAGCCAAGTCCAGTGTTTTCCCTCTTCGTGCAGTGTGAACAAAGGGGGAAGATCACATAGCGAAACTTAGCCCTCTGTCCTTGGATGCGTTTACAAGGAGCCCAGAGACTCTTACTTGGAAAATGACAAACATTCCCTTGTATTCAAACTTCCAGCCATCACTGAAAATTTGATTCCTAGATTCCTTTTATCTACACTGCAGGGAGAATAAGGAATCTTATGCAAGCATCTTTCTGAGCGATGCTGGCCAGGATGCTTCCGAGAAAATGGCCAGAATTCTGGCCGTTCATGCTCGCCCCAACCCTGTCTCTTTCTTTTCCCTTCCTGCCTTTCCCTCGTCTCTCCTCACCCCCTTTCTCTGCCCCAGCTAGTTCTCTCGGGCAAAATTGTCAGCTGTCTGTTTCCCTGCCCGTACAGCCTTTATTGAATGTTTGTGAGATCTGGATTAAGGTCTTACACAGCTAGCAAAGCCTTAATTATTTTTGCCTGTATTACTATATATTGAATCGATGTAAGTTTTCAATAAAGGCAGTTCAATTCTGGACACTCCCTGATGACTTGGAGATATAACAACTGCTGTAATTATCCGGGAGCGTAGGAAGCTTGTGTGTGTGTGTGTGTATGTGTGTGTGTGTGTGTGTGTGTGTGTGTGTGTTTCTGGAGGGAGCTAGAAAATGAGACTCACAGCATATAAGATCACCTTGACTATCTGTGTTCATCAACTGTAAATGCCTGATAAGTAAAGCAGAGAACGAGATAGAAAATGCTGGAAGTGTAGTGTTAGGGTGTAGGGTGCTGACTCATATTCCTACTCCTTCCCCATCTATTACACTCAATGCTCTTAAGCCCTTCTTTCCAGTCTCAAGGTTTTATCAAATTGTGTACAGGAGGTCAGAGATATTCAAAGGCTCGGAATGGTAGATTTCACCAATGGCCTTTTTTTCTGGCCCACCCAACACTAGTCGGGCTGGAACCTTGCTAGATGGTGACCTTGACTTTGCACTTAGAGAAACCATAGCCAACAAACAGAAAGATAGAAATTCACGAGGGCAGGGGATTTTCCTTAGTGACCTCTTCATGGTGGAGAGAAGCTTACCTGCTCGTTGGCCAGTTCACCCTCACCTTGAGCATTTTACAGGCAAGCAATGCCCTCCCTCTGTCCTGGTGGCAAAGTAGGTATCAGGGAAGGGTGGACAAAGAGAGGCAGTCTACCATCACTGTCCTTGGACATAGTGGGCTGTTAGAGCCCAGGTTCTGGAGTCCGTGTGCCTAGGTTCATCCTCAGATAAGCCATGCAGCTGGATAAGGTGGATGGGCCTGATCTGCAGGAGGCTCGTGCAGCACTCACTGCATAGAGGGTGAGCGTTAGGGACTATGGTCGCGGGCCTGCACTTCCCCACTCTATTCTCCTTTCCCTGAAAGCTGATGAGCGAAGGCAGAGAACTTAGGGAGCAGAGACCAAGGTCATGCGAGGAGGGGAACAGAGCAGACATGTGCCTATTTCCTGGGATGCAAACACTATCCTCAAGGAGACAGTTCTAATTCCTCTCTGAGTAGTAAGATGGGACCCGTGTGTGTTTGATGAGAGACAGGGCGGGTGGAGACACTTAGTTACAAGCTGTGCTGTTTCTCTCTGCCTTAGACATCTGGGTGGGGAAAAAAAAGTTTCCTCCAATATCCAGATGTTTCCAACTACCCGCACGTTGGGTGGCACGGAGCTCCAGCAGCCTGGTCCTACTGAGAAAAAAAAAAAAAAATCCTCAGTGGCTGTTTTAAGAGCTGGGTTCCCAGTAATGGATTTGACAGTTTCTCTGTCATCTCTGTCAAAATGTCACAGCCCTTGGTGGTGAAAGGCACGGAGACACAGCATGCCTTTCAAGCTATTCCTCTGACCTCACAGGGTGACCTCCGAAAGAACACACAGGCTTTCAGCAAGCCACCAAGAAACTGAGGTCCCCAGGATAGCACAGGCCATCCCAGGTCTCCACAGAGCTCTGCTGACCAACACTACCTGTCATGAATGTTTTCATGTCAAGGCACGAGGAACAGCCCAAAACAACGTGGGTCACCGCTGAGCCACGGCGCTCGGCAGTTTCCAATTTGCTCTCTTGCCATCAGCTGCCTCCCGTGCTCGGAGGGATGATTAGATTCTCATGTAGTCATCACATTTGTGTTACGTCATGTCATATTACATTTTAGGACGTTGTTCAAAAGTGGGTTTGACGGGTGATATTAATTTTTTTTTCTCTTAGAAACAGTATGACTTTCCTCTCTTCCTTTCCTACTTTACCCCTTGATCAGGCACCTGCTATCAATTTGGCTAGCACATAACCAGCAGCTTTTTGCTCCCGATGGATCCTTCCACATGTGCCGTGGGACTGACCGTGAGGTGCAGATGCTAAAGCCAGTTAGATAAGAAAGAGCCACAGGCAGCGTTTGGGAGGGTGAACAGGCGCCTTCCAGAAACAGCGGCTGACCCCACCTACGGAAAGCACGATCCTGGGCTGCCCAGACATTCCTGGGTGGAACATGTGGCTCTATCATCATTGCTTCCATGCCCTGCGGATGCCTTGCTTGTCTTCCTTTGCCCCCCCACACACACCAACCCAGCACCAGGTATATGTAGTATCAGGCCAGCACATGTGCCATTCAAGACCCACCATGAGCGTTCCGGGAGCTCTGTAGGCAAGGTCTTAGAGCTTTAGAGTGAAGCTGGATGCTTCCTCTTCCTTTGCAGGCCTCAAGGCACCTGGGTCACACGCACCCCCAAAGTGGTCTCTTCACGTACCTCTGAATCCATTTCCATTGCCACTGGAGCAGGCGGGTGAAGGGGAGCCTTGGGGCCTGATGACAGGGGCAAAGGCACTCTTCTGCTTGACAGCAGGAAAAACTGAAGAGGAAAACGGAAGGATGGAGGACGTGCTGGAGGATCCAACGGTGGGGCTGGATGACATGACTGGAAGCAAAGGTGTGACACTCTTTACCCGGGGTTCATCAAGAAGCCATGTTTTCTTAACATACACACTCCCCTCAATTTGCTTGCGAAATGATTAGCTCACAGGTATTAGTCCAGGTTCCAGTGGTTAACAGCACCACCACACCTGAGGGACATTTATACCAGTTTCCATAGTGGCTGCGTCAGTTTACACTCCCGCCAGCCATGTGTAAGTGTCCCTTTCCCACACCTCCTTGCCAGCTTCTGTTGTTGCTGTTTTCTTAGTGATAACCATTCTGACTGGGTGAGAAAGAATCTCAGTATTGTTATAATTTGCATTGACCTTACAGCCAAGGTAGAGGAAAACTTTTTCACAGGTATGGCACAGCCATTTATACATCTTTTAGGAGTTACCATGTGTCATTATAATCCATTTACTGATTGGGCTATCAGGAGATCATCCTGTTATGCCAAAAAAAAAAAAAAAAAAAAAGTCAGGTGCAAGAGAGACAACGGTGCATGTTTGTCCAGTTGTAGTACCTACAGTTCTTTGTATTTGCCTAAAGCCATTATGTGCATGCGTGTATATGTACATAAGCATGTATATGACATGAAAGCAGAAAGGGATGGTATAGTTAAAGGACTTGAAAGAGACTCATTTATGGAAACCCAATACTGTATACGATAACTATATACCAATGACACAAAGAAAAGTCGGAAAAAAAAGTTCAATATGACAATAGCGTCTCCTTGTTCAGGAGGAACAGACACATAAGACAACTACTATGGCAATGATCCCACTCGAGGAAAGGAAGGCCTTGTGACGAGACAGAATGTTCTTCCAACTGGGAGCCCAGGAAGGGAGGCATCAAGGTAGGGGGACAGGATGTAGCAGGTCTTCATTCACGATAGAAAAAAAAATCTATGCAGCATGAGAAACCTCTCTTCCCCCTAAAAAGATGCCCTATCTGCATCTATGAGCCACGTGCCAACTCCCATGCCTAGAGGGTTGACGTCCAGGGCTAAGATCGCCATGACTGTCCTCTCCATAGCTACTTCTTCCCTCGGTGCGGGAGTTTACAATATTCAGAAGATGACTCTCCCTCTTTGGACTTTTGGTGCGCTTGGGAAATAAAGCTGAAATTCAGTCTCCCCTGACATAATGCTCAGAGAAAAACCACCAAATGGTAACAAGATTAACATTAAAAATGACTTAAGGGGAGCCAAAGGCTAACTGTGATAATTTCCAAGAAAAATAAAGGCAGTTTAAAGAGTGAAGGGCCCCACCTCCTCATGGCATACACTCCACCAAGCTACATCAGCCAAGAAGATCTTATTATTTGTTACTAAGCTTGCTCAGAAGGAGCAGATGCGATGGGGGAGAAACAGCACTGACAATTAAGCACAAGGTGAAATGAAGGGCAGAGGCTTTGGTACCCTGAGGCAGACACTACACTTTCTTCCTCTGCATCTTGACTGCACCTACATCAATCACAGACAGTGCATGCAATATGATGTCTTTCCTCTTAGTGATTTGTTTTTAATCATTTTTAATTATGTGTGTCTGTGTGCGGGTATGTGCATATGAATGCAGGTACCCAAGGAGCTCAAAAGAGTGTGCTGGACACTCAGGGGCTGGGGCTACAGATAGTTGTGAGCTGCCCCATAAGGGTGCTGGGAACTGAACTTGGGTCCTCTGCCTGAGCTGTAAGAGTTCTTAACCACTGAGCCATGCCTCCAGCCCCCAGTCTGATGTCGTTACAGGAGGACCATAAGCCAAGGGTGTCAAAAAAGAAGAGCTTTTTCTAAGGAACACTCATGCTTAGGCAGTACTGATTAAACAGCTGTGACCAAAGACTCACATGAGCACATCTCCTCCACTCTTGCAAACATTAAGGATATAATACAATACATTGTATTTATTTTATAGATATAAACTTATTTTTGCTTTTATAGATGTAATATAAAATACTAAAATCTATTTATATTTATAAAATACAAATGGAAAAATAACACTGGAAAAGACAGCAGACTTTCATATCGTGCTTGAGGATGGAGACGTGTGAGAAATCAGGCCAATTCACTGTACTATACAAGATGTGGGCTCATCATTAGGAATGGGTCGTGTTTATGGCTCCGCTCCAAGTCTAATATCATCTTCTAGGTGTGACTTAGGATCAATAAAATATAAAATGATGATATGAAAATGCTTCCCCAGTCTCTTAATATCAGATTTAGAAGCCAAAGAAAGGCTGAGAGTCAGGAGGCGCTGGGTCTGTGTCCAACCTCTGCATTATTAAATCCTCAGTGTAGACACCAAAATGACACCCTAGTGCCAATAGCCTCATGCAAGCAGGGTAATAGAGAAACCTCTTTTTAAAAATATATATTGAGCTGGGTACAGTCGCGCACGCCTGTAATCCCGGCACTCAGGGAGGCAGAGGCAGGTGAGTTCAAGGCCAGCCTGGGGTACAAAGGGAGTCCAGGACAGCCAAGGCTACACAGAGAAACCTTGTCTCAGAAAACAAAACCAAACCAAAACAAAACAAAAGATATTGTTTTAATTCTTTGAGAATTTCACACACGCATATAGTATATTTTGATCATTTATTCCCCACTCCTCCCTGTAGCTCCCTTTGATCCACCTTTACCTCCACAATCTCTCCAGACTTCATGTCCTTTTTAAAAAGTAATCTACTAAGTCCAATTTGTGCTTCCTATATGCTCCCGGGGGCGTGGGCTGGTGGTGTGGTGGGTTGGGAGGGGCATCACTGAATAGTGGTCAACAGACCAGCAGTCACACCTCAATGAAAACTGACTCTCCCTCCTCCAGAAGCCAACAATTGTCAATAGCTCCTCGGGTAGAATTCGGGAATTGATGACTCCCTCTCCCCTTTATGATGGAATGCTGACTGGCTTGATTTTGTGCATGTCATCATAGTAGGTTCTAGTGTAAATAGAATCCACATATGTTCGTGCACATAACATGTACACACATACACACACGCGCACACACATACACACACGTGCACACACGTGCACACATGTGCACACACATACATGTGCACACACATACACACATGTGCACACATGTGCACACACATGCGCACACACGTACACACATGTGCACACATGTACACACACGTGCACACAGTGCACACACACATACATGTGCGCACATACACACGTGCACACACGTGCACACATGTGCACACACGTACACACATGTGCACACACATACACACATGTACACACATAACACATGTAGACATACATACACACACGCACACAATATAACACATGTACGTACAACATATGTGTGCGCATACACACAAACACACATGTACACACAAATAGACACACGCACACATACAGAACACATGTATACACACATATATGCACATGGCATCCTACTCATGCCACCATGTATCTCATTTTTACAAACATGTTTTCTAATGTGCTGATTCAACCTACAGCTCAGTTCGAGCCACAGCAGCTTCTCAGGAAGAGCTTGACAACGTGACAAAAAAGGGTTGTCGCCAAATCAGCTACTACAAACCCTTGTAAAGACCTTTCTCAAACAGTCTGTGAAAATGACAAATGACACCCAACATAAATTGTAACTTAAAGCACTTGAAGCTGACGCCTTAAAGGAGTTCTGTGCATTTCAGGCAATGTAACCTCTAGCTTTATGCTTCAACGGCCATACGGTAACAAAGTTTTGTTGACAAGGAGAGCACTGGCACTAGATATTAAAAGATGTGGTAAATACAAACCTGCGCTATACTAACAAATAGGTGGACAATAGCTGGGGGAGTGGGGAAACAAGGCCCAGAAGAGGACACGGTTAGAGATGAGAACGGATGGTTACTAAAGGCGCTAGCTAACACATGCGCCATGCTGTCGGGAGCGGATGTGTAAAGCCAATTCCCTAACGGATGGGAGGAGAAACAGATACAACTTAGAGTCCTTCCTTGTGTTCAGCGGGGAAGCAAATCTGAGTAACTTATGAAACTATTTGCAAAAATAAAGCGATGGAAGTGGTAGCAGACACCTCCAGAAGGTTTCATGATTTTGATTTGCATGACTGTTTGAACCACAAAGTCACAACAGAAGTTGGAAAGATAGAGTTGACACGCAAGAAAAAAGCTTCTGGAACTCACATACGCACAAGAGGCACATGACAATTCAAGAAAGATGTCTGCAATATGCATTTCCTGTGCTTATGCCCTTGATAGCTAATGTCTTGCTGTAAGTTAATTAGGAAAAGGAAAAAGAGAGAAAAATAGGCAGAGAACACAAATGAAAATGGCAGAGGGACCTGAACAGGGCTGTTCCTACTGAAGAAATCAGGAGTGACAACGACTGCAGAATGCTACTTTCCATTTATTAAATGGGTAAAAATGAAGGAAAGAGTAGCGGGCAGGGAAGGAGACACATGCTGGCTCTTTCTGCGGAGAGAGACTCAATCCCTCCAGAGGGACTTTGGCAATACATAGCAGAGTGTGTTCAAACGTTCATATCGTCTGACCCACTAATTTAATCTCTAGAAATTAATCTCAAAGGGATGATCACAAATGTGCCAAAAAAAAAAAAAAAAAAAAAGACTCAAGGACTTTTTACAACAGAAAGAAGTTGGGAAATACATAACCCACAATAGAGTAAAACACACATACAAAGGAATGTTTTTTAAAAACCAACAACAACAAACAGCCTAAAACATTTAAACTAATGTTTGAGAAGGAAATTTAACAATGGTGAACCCTTCTACAGATGAATAAAGCAGAGTATACAATAATACATACATAAACCTGACTTCTAGTTAGAAAGAATTCACAAAGCAAAGTGTGGAGGGATACGATAGACATTTGATTATGGTATCTCTGGGTGACAAAGTTGTGATCATTTTCAAATGTATCCCTATTTTCAGATGTATCCCTATTTTCAGTATTTTATATGATGGAAATATATTACTTGTGATACAGGAGAAAATAATGCTACTAAAATTGGAAATATCTTTTTTTTACAGTAGAAAATAAAAGGGTTATTAGCAAAAGGTCTGAAGCTTTCCTGTGCCCATCATCCTTTTTACAGCCTAGAAAGAAACATCTTTGTTAATTTCTCTGACAAAAAAAAACAACCAGACTAATTATCTATGTTTAGCTTTTGTTGTTGTTGTTGTTGTTGTTTCTTTGTTTTTTATCAATTTGTCACTAGTTAGAGTCATTTGGGAAGAGAGAACTTCAATTGAGAAAATGCTCCCATCAATTAGGCCTGGGGGCCAGCTTAGGGTCATTTTCTTGATGAACGACTGATGTAGGAGAGCTTAGATAATTGTAAGCTCTGCTGCCTCTGGGCCGGCGTCGTGGGCTGTATAATGAGGTAAGTCGTGAAGAGCAAGCCAGTAAGCAACATTCCTTCATCGCTTCTGCTTCCGTTCCTGCCTTGAGGTTCCTGCCTTCCATTCCTGGCCTGACTTCCTTCAGAGATAGAGTATGAGCTGTGAGTTGTAAGCTGAAATAAAACTTTTCTTCCTCAAGTTGCCTTTAGTTACAGTGTTTCATCACAACAATAGAAACACTAAGACACTAATAAATTTCTGGCAAAAGCGGGATGGTGATAGTTAATTGTGTGTGTGTGTGTGTGTGTGTGTGTGTGTGTGTGTGTGTGTATAAGAGAGAGAATATGTGTTTGCAGGTGTGCATGTCTGTACACACATGGGACCAGATGATGACATCATGTGTCCTGATCTATTTCTTTCTACCTCAATCCCTTGACACAAATCTTTCACTAAAACTAGAACTAAGAAGGTAGCCAGCAAGCCCTAATGATTCTCCTGTCTCTACCTGACCCCCCATAGCATTGGGGTTATAGAAACAGTACCAAAGCCAGCTTTTTACTGGGCTCTGGGGATTTGAACTCAGATTGTCATGCTTGCATAGCAAGCACTTTCACTTGCTAAGTCAAGACCCCAACCCCAGTAGGCAAATGTTACTCCTAATCCCTCTTCTTCAGTCTCGGGACTTAAGTTTGCACCACTGATGGGCTTTTTATAGCCTGACATCTGATCATGACCTTGGTCATGCATCTGCTTTCCTCCCACCCTCCTTTTGTGTACCTCCCTGCATACTCCGAGACATAGTTCTCAAAGTGTGTCCAGCATGACCACAAGGCTGCATTTTCAAAGACAATGGAGGTTGGGCTGAGGATGTCACTCAGTGGTAGAGCACTTGCCTAGCATGCAAAAGGCCCCATGTTTGACCTCCAGTATTGGAAACAACAACAACAAAAGAAAAACAAAACACCCCAGTGGTTACGCCTGCACAGACATGGCATATCATTTCTTTCTTCTTTTTTGGACCTATATGTGTTTTTCAGAATGTCTAAAGTCAGAATTCTACTATCACAGAATTTGGGGAAGGGGGATTGGTTATTTTTTACTTAAGAACTGCAATTGAGGGGCTGGAGAGATGGTTCATTGGCTGCTCTCCCAGAGAACCCGGGTTTAGTTCCCAGCACCCACATGGCAGCTCACAACCGTCTGTAGCTCCAATTGCAGTGGATCCAACACCCTCACACACAGATACATGCAAGCAAAACACCAGTGCACTTAAAAAGTAAAAATAAAAGAATTAACATTTAAAAACATGCAATTGAGACACATCAAAATATTGAGCCTATTTTTCTTGGCATGGGGCAGGGGGGAATCTTCTCTCTTTTAAAAATTATTTCTGTGTTTGGTATTTTCTATAATAGCTATTTAATGTTTTATAATGGAAAACTTCTTAATATTTATTTCTGACAATATATAAAAAGACCGAAGCCTAGGGCATGGTCTGAGACTGCAAGCGAACTAGATTGGATACATGCCCGAATAGATTCTGTTCCAAACCTTGGGTTGGCTCTGTGGTTATTCAGCTTGGAAGACATGGTCCCCGTGGGTGTTGCAGGCTTGTTGAATAGACCATGTTTGGGGACAGTGGAGTGCACCGTTTTGGGAAAGCTGATCACATAGACTTCCAATTGAGAATGTCTGTGAACATCCATCCATCCATCTGTGGATAGAGTCCAAGCAAAGGCAAGCACGTCTGGCCCAGAAATCTATGTGAACGTGGGAGTTAAAGAGAAATCACTTTTCTTCTTTCACAAGGATTGATTGGCCAGCTCGGCCTCGGACTGGAACTCACAGGCCCCTCCTTTGCATCTGCAGCCAGCCAGCGCAGTTGCTGGCACTCAGGGGGTCTGTCAGCATCTCATTAGAACCCCCTATTGTCAGGGGCTTAGAATCCAGGCATAAAAACTTGCAGCGAGCTGGAACTTGGCACACACAGCTACTGCCAGGAAGTGAAGTTTGTATGTAAGATTGAAAAAACATCTGTTTGGCCATTTTTGAAGGAGTGTGAGAGCAAACGCAGGGAAGATGCAGGGCTTTTGATAGTCTATGTTGGCTGTAATGCAAGGCAAACTGGACTGAGAGAACAACCTTTGGCTCTATTGCTTTTTTAATGTCTCTGGCAAGTGATTGCCCCATGGCATGGTCCAGTCACACCAGGCTCATTAGAAGAAAAAAAGATGTGAAAAAAAATAACCAACAACATAGGATTGTGTTTTCAGACATAAGCAACTGAACTGACGAAACCTTTCCCCCTGGGCTTTAAAAAAAATTTCCCAGAGAAGTGAAGACCTCGCTGGTTAGAAATACAGGTCAGGTGTTATCGTAATGAACTCCACTGGGTATTTGGGATTTTACAACAGGCGAATGTGATGGTAACGAACGCACCATTTGGAATCCCATTCACAGCCTGCAACTCCCTCCAAGGCCAGGGTGTAAGGGGTCACTTTCAGGACAGTAGGGGTGGCAAGGAGAGTCCTCTGAGGTCTCGCTATTCACTATTGGCAAGACACCATCCTGCCTTTCTATTTCAACAGGTAATTTAAAGACTCGGGGTGTAATGGTTTTTCTGGCTTACTTGAAAGAGCAAGCAGAACATCTCCCTCCCGGATAAACGATCTAGTAAGAAATGTTAGGCAAATAATACCTAACAAACCACTTGCCACACACACCGCTAATGCCACAAGAGGTACTGCGGAGCGCATGTTAATATATTAATAAGCTATTTAATACCCACAGTACAACTATTATTAATATGTTCAACCTTGTATATAACCAGGCCTATGATTGAACCATAAGAAACTGCCATTTCTGTATATCAAAAAAATGGCCAGATGAGGGCTGGCAAGGTGGCTCAGTGGGTAAAGGGGCCTGATGATCTAAGACTGACACGGGAGAAGAGAATCAACTCCTGAAATTTCTTCTCTGGTCTCTCTCCACATGTATTAAGGCATATATGTGCATGTGTGTGTGTACGAATGTACACATATACATAAAACAAATTTAATGAAATAATTTAAAGGGTGGTCAGAAAAAGAAAACTTCATGTGCTGTAGCCTATTGACACATTGCAAGCGGTCTCAATACTTTTAATTACTGACTAAGTTTAAGGCACAGCCTTCTGAGTCTGGTGGCAGGTGCTTTGGTCCCATTCGAGCCATTTATCTACTATGACTCTTCAAGTGAGTCATTAATCAACTCCTCGTCTCTTATAAGGGAAAGTGGTGATAATAATTATTGTTATATTTGTGCCACAAGGTAGCCGAGGGGACATGACTGGGCTCTAGATTGTTCTTTAACCTGTAGTGAGGAATATATGAACTACCATCATCATTATTGAGTAGCTTTGTTTATGGGGTGGCTCTCTCTCTCTCATGCCATCACGCTCCTGGTGGGGTCTGTTAGAGGGAGAAGGTACCTCACTCATGACCAAGTGAATTATAAACCTGTCCTGGCCTCAGCAGCTAAACTGTCCATAGTTCTTCTGAGTCCACTAACAAGGTCATATACAGGCACAGGAAACAGCCTTGGCAATAGCATCTTGTTAGCTGGGAAACAAGAGCTCTTCATGTAGATTAGCATCAATGGCCATACTTAGATTTAGCCAGTTGTTCTCAATACATTTTTTTCCTCCCTTGAATCTTACACACTCATATGGTCCACTTGATTATTGTAATTCTACCACATACTTTTGGAGCAAGATAAGTTTGTTTGTTTGTTTGTTTTAAGTAGAATAAAACCAAACAAAGCAACGACACCTATTTCCATAAGCTACTCTGCTCCAGGGAGTCTAGGCCATGTGAAAAGCCACACACGCATGACGCATGGTAGTTATACCAAAGGGGTCTGCGCTGCATTCAGCTTCCTAGTCCTGTATCGCCATATCACTGGGTAATATTGGTTCTATGACTTAAACACATAGCTCAGAAATACATGTGTGGGCCTGGGGAACCAGTGGTCTAAAGGCAATGAGAAATAGTCCCCAAGGCCTGTCACTTGAGCCGTGGCTGGCAGCGCTGTGTGCTGTCCTTGACACGTCCTTGTTTCTGGCCCAAGGGAGCCACTCTGGGTAAGAGAGGGCAGGGCCTCGTGACAACAGCCAACATTTCAAGAGCATTCTACTCCATCGCTTGGCTCGCCGTGTCAGCGTGTCCCCTGGCCTCAAGTATTCCCTGAGTAGGTTTGAAAAACACACACTGTTTCAGGCTCCAGGGACCATTGTGTAAGCTTCGAGCTTAGCTCCCAGAGCAACCCAAAAGGGTTTTCACAACTCCTCAAGGCGTTGACTTTGCTACTTAGGGCCATAGATTAAGGCGAAGAGGCTCTGTCTCAATCCAGCAAACTGCCACACACAGTCAACTTCCATCTCTCTGGAGGTGCTCAATGGCACACAGGGCCATGTCACAAAGTCACACAGAGCACGCTACAAATGTCCTGTTTGGGGGGGCGAGGGGTCCCACTCCCTGAAGAACTGTAGGTTGGTAATGGTTGCCAGGGAAAGGGAAGTAATACTCCTCCATGTGTAAACACTGATAAGTTCCCCCTTGGTCAAGTCAATTACTCTCCCATACCTCACCCGCCCACCCCCTGCCACCTTTAGCAAGCTGTCCAAAATAAATGCGATGGTCCACAAGCAAACTGAACAGCGCGAAGCTTGTAAAGGAGAAAGGCTTTGGCGGCAGGATGGGGCCGGGGGACAAGATAAGATAAGATGGGGCGGGGGTGTGGGTATGGTCAGAGTGGATCGTATGTGAGAAACTGTGAAAGAAAACAACAGGTTAAGATGTGTCAGAGGAACGGGAGGCATCAACTCTGTGCCTTTTGCCACCTGAAAAAAATTCCAGTTGTGCCACAGTGGGTGGGTAGGGTAGCTACTGCCCCAAACTTTGCCTGTAACATGCAGCTGGAACAAAGGAGTACATGTGAAAATTTCCTAGTGAAAAAAGGCACACCCTGCGGGCGGAGATGAAATCTCCATTCTTCCCTTCACATATGGAAGCTACATACAACTGCTCCCCTTTTCCTCCCCCAGGAGCACGGGCATAAACTGCGGAGTCCAAGTTGACAGAAAAAAGAACAAAAGGCAAGAAGGACACCTCCTCAGGAAATGAGACTGTCTCCCACCCACGTGCTCACAGCATTTGGGAACACAGCTCTCCCCTAAAAGGCTGGCTGGCAGGCAGGTGAAGCCCTGCAGGGAGGCTCCCGGTGCTAGATGGATGGTAAAGGTCACTTACTTCCATATGGGGAGCCTGTGGGTGAGCCGTTCAGGAATCCTGGGGATCCTGGCACGCCCAGGTTGGCCATAGGAACATTGCTGTAGCCGTTCATGCTGTTACTGGAGGTGCTGTAATTAGATTGCTGAGGCGTGGAGCTGGAAGAGTATCCTCGTGGGGAGATGCTGCTTGTGTTGCGAATGTATCCTTGACAACAGAAGAAACAAGCAAGGTAAACAAAGCCATACCCACCGGGTCGGGCCAAATGCAGATAGTGCTTGTCCACATCCGTCCCAGATCATATAGGCACCACTGCCAAGCAACGGTGGGAAGTGAAGCTTGCTTGCAGCATTTTATTTTTAATTGACATGTAGTCACTGTCCACCCCCATTTTTTCTACATATCCATATAGTGGACTAGGATCACATTGGGGTGGCTGGCACATCTAGCCCTTCAAGTATTTAATCACTTCCTGGTATTGGAAGCATTCTCAAATTTCTGTTGCTTATTTGGAATTTATGAAAAACTACCGTCGTCTACTGGCTGTCACCTGACCACGCCACAGCACACCAGAGCTTATTTAATTCCCCTCTAGAGTTGCATTGCAGTTCTTGATAATAATGCTCTCAGCTTTGCCTCTGACACCTCTCCTCTTCTATTTATTTTTCTTTATTTTGTTTTGTTTTACTTTTATCTTTTTTTTTTTTTTTTTTTTTTTTTTTTTTTTTGAGACAGGGCTTCTCTGTGTAGCCTTGACTGTCCTGGACTCACTTTGTAGACCAGGCTGGCCTCGAACTCACAGTGATCCACCTGCCTCTGTCTCCCGAGTGCTGGGATTAAAGGCGTGCACCAACACGCCCGGCCCTATCTTTATCTTATAATTTGGTTTCGAGACAAGATCTCACTATGTTCCTATGGCTGGTTTGAAACTTGCTGAACATCCCAGAGAAGCCCAGAAGGGATGCTCTTCCTGCCTCCACTTTCCAGAGTGCTGGGATTACAGCTGTGCACACCACACCCAGTTCTTCTCTCCCCTCAGCAGCTCTCTCTCTCTCTCTCTCTCTCCTTCTCCCCCTCCCCCGTCTCCCTCTCTGTCTCCCTCCCCCTCTTCCTCTCCCTCTCCCCCTCTCCCTCCCCCTCTCCCTCTCTGTCTGTCTCCCCCAGGGCCCTGCATGGAGCTGAGTGGTAAGTGAACTTGCCAAGCTGTACCTCACTGGACACCGACGTTGGAGATCTACAAGATGCTAACTGCTATCACTGAGAAAATCATCCAGCAGCCAAGCAATGCTAGGCGGACACTAGCACCAAAGCAAGTTTTTGAAGATTGTCAACTAAAGGGCCTAAGGAATAAATATCCTGCTCAAAACTTTGACCACCTAGCGTTCTGGGGTGGAGGAGGGTATCCTAGCAATGTTTCTGGGGCCCTTTGAGTTCTGCAGAGAGGTTTGGAAATGGGTACTTCAAAGTCACCACCTGCATGGGGCTGGAGGTCATTTTCACTCAGAAAGTACTAAGGGTCACAGTGCACTATGTTGATTCAGGGCTCTGAGCATTATCACTCAAGTATGGACATCCAGATCGTGAGTGACATGAAGGATGGAAAGTTTTCTTATGGTTTTGAAGGCTTGACACAGAGCCAGCATCCCTTTGTCCTGAAAGAAACTCTTGGATGACCATGTTTAAAAGTGGTTGGACCTGGCTATATAGCTCAGCAGTAGAACACTTGCCTAGCATGGGCAAGGCCTTAGGTTCTAGTCCAAGAACTGAAATAGATTTAGATTATATAGATATAGATAGATATCTTATATAGCAAATATAGTGTATATATGTGCCACATATTTATATGTAAATACATCATATGTATTACACACACGTGTCATTATATATGTACATATATGAATATATTTATAAAGAATACTGGGCATGACAGTTCACGGTTATAATCATAGCACTTGATAATCTGAGACACAAAGAGTACCACAAATTTAAGGCTAAACTGGACTACATAGTGAGTTTAGGGCCAGTCTGGACTGGGTAGCTTGTCTGAGTCTCAAAACCAATAAACAAACACAAAACAAATTATAAGGCAGTCTAATATATACCATCAAATGAAAAATAATTTACTATATAGACCATAGTGAGTGGATAAAATTAGAAATAAATACCCAAGGTTAGGAACATTACTGGGAAAATGTCCTTTTCGTAGAATTATATATAACAAATGTAGATGGGCCTTTTTATAAAAATCAATGCCACCGCAACAGATCTTCCTATGGTGGACTTCATATACAAAGTAGAGCTCACTAAATAACTTGCCATATATTTCCAAATGAGGTGATGCACAAAAGAAATCACCAAGCAAGATGAAGGCAATGGTGCCGTCAGCTCGCTCTATTATTCCACCTGATTATCACATAGCATCAGAATAAAATGAATTTGATGAGTAGCTGTGAGCTTCATTTCCATATGCCTAAGCTCTTTGAAATTTATGAGAGTCAACTTTACCCACTGATATTTCTAGTCAAAAGAATTCTACCTAGCTCCCAGAGAGCTGAGAATCGAATGACAGACTACCTGGAATGGTGAAATAACCCATTTGTAATAGTGGGGTTTAGCCTAGGCGCACGCCCCATTGGATGGTTTACAGTGTGTTCTCTAACTCCTCATACCCCAGCAGAGCTGGCCTTTTAATGGAGAAGCCCTATTTGGATTCTGACTCTCAAAAGGGTTGTTAGTACCTTGGTTATTTCCTTGTGTGGACTCTGAGATGCTGACCCCGAGCTGGCTGCCATAAGAGTTGATACCCATCATACCGCTGTGAGCTGGGGAGCTGGAGAGAGCTGGAATCTGGCCGGGGTTCCTGGGGACACTGTACAGGGCTTCTGCAATGTCTGCAGCACGCTTTAAAATGATGTCCTGCAGAAAGGCATGCTGGGGTAAGCACTGTATCCAGAGCCAGGAGTCAAACTCGACAGAGTGTAAGATGCACATATCTAACCTGGTTATTGTGGGGTGTGCCATAGAGCGCTTCCACTAAGTCCGCAGCTCTTTTCAGTAGCATTTCCTGGGAAAGAAAAGACAGGGTGGGTACAATCAAAGATAAAACCCCAAATGGCAATCAATCAATATATATCCCTTCCAAATACAATGAGGCAAGAAGTCTGATATTAGGTTTAATGAATAGGATATAATCATATTTACAAATCCTACAAGTGGGTAGTTGTAGAAATTCACCACTATAATGGCTCCATAATGGTTTCTGATACTCAAGAAAACCCCACCGGACTGAGGGCAAAGTCAGTTAAAATTGACAACGTTTTGGATATTCTATTGGTAACTAGTTTGAGATCATTGTATTTTAAAGTCCTGGTACTCTTAATTAATCAGGTATTCTTCAAGTGATTGATGGGTCTGAGTTTAGCTGCTTGCCAAGGAGTTGACAGAGTTCTGAGATTCCCTTGACAATCTCTACTCAAACTTTTATTCTAATACGTATTCAATATTATTTCCCCTTGTTCATTTTAACCGGAAAAAAAAAAGTAGCAATCACTAGTCCTTCTCCTCTCCTTTATCCTTTTCTACTCCCTGATTGTGTGCGTCTGTGTGTCTGTGTCTGTGTGTCTGTGTCTGTGTGTGTCTGTGTGTTTGTTATTATTGTTTTGTTTATAGCCTTTTAAATTGCTATTAAGCTGCTGTCCAGCTATTGTCTGACTTAATGGTGCTGAGTATTTTCCCAGGAGGAAAAGAAAAAGTGTGTTGTTGAAGCCACTAGCACTTGGCTTTTTATTCAAATGTAGAATGAAGAACATGTCATTTCAAAATCTGCATGCTTGAAGCACAAATATAAATGTAAAAAAAAATCTAGTAGTTTCTCTTTAATCAAATGGCAACAAATAGATGAATCTATTTTTAAATAAAGAATGAGGTTGTCATGATCTAGATTCAAGAAGGCATTTTCTGAGTTCATAAATGACCTCTTTCATAAAGGTTTTGTATGGAGAAGACCTTTTAGCATTATTCAATTCTTATGTACACCATAGGGTAAATAAAAATCCTACTGAAATACAAAGGAGTGAAATGCATGCTTTAAGCACTGGTGCAAACATTTATTTTTATGCAGTTGGCAATGTTTTGTAAGCATGGTGGGACATTCTTTAATCCCTGCAATGGGGAGGCAGAAGCAGGCAGATTTCTGTGAGTTTAAGGCCAGCCTGGTCTACAGAGGGAGCCCAAGACAGCCAGGGATTTACAGAGAAACCCTGTCTCACTGCAGCCCCCCTCACTCGACTCCGCAAAAAATAATAAGCTGTCTATTCTTGTAGCGTATCTGTTTTATGACACCAAACTTTCAGATTTCGCATTCCTAAGATATTAAACATAATATATTTCAAAATTAGCAGAACCCTAATGTTCATTTTGTTATCTAAAGCATAGCCAGTTTCAAGGCTTAATTAATTTTAATGGGACTCTAATGGCTGGGTTTGTCTAAATTTGCTGAGCATCTACAAAAAGATGCTCGCAAGTCAATTCCCAGAGCTTCTTACCTTAGCTAGCCTCTCAGGGTCCCCTGGGTGCCTTGGGATGACTTTCTGCAGCCTCTGGAAGCCATAGTCTATAGTGGGTTCATTTAAAGCTGTAAGACAAGACCGTTTTTTTGAGTACATACCTGGGCTATAAAGGGATTCTTCTATCAAGTCTTTCATGGGTATTAGAAGAGTTCTGATATTTCCTAAGACTTAATACATGATGCTACAGTCAGTTAGGGGATTGTGCGTTGATATTGGTTAATCCATACATAATTTGAAATTTGTAGTAAGTCTGCATTTACCATTAAAATAACAGGTCGATGTTTCATCATCTCAGCCTTAAGCAATCCTCTGCACATTCTCAGTCATCAATGTTACACAGCCAGTCATGTACCAAGTCATCAATGTTACACAGCCAGTCATGTACCAAGTCATCAATATGTTACTCAGCCAGTCATATGCCAGTTACTTCCGTCTTCCCTCCTTTCTTCTCTTTTCCTTTCTTCCTTACTTTCTTGTTTTTAATTTATATATGTACTTTACATCCCGATCGTAGTCCCCTCCCTCTTCTCTCAGTCCCTCCTTCCCACTGTCCTCCCCCATTCTCCCTCCAGTGGATCAGAATGAGCTCAGTCTCGATTCAACTTGATGTGCTAACGTGAGTTGGTTGGGGGGGGGGTCCCCTTTTTTGAGCAAACCATGCTTTTAAGATTTGCAATTATATGTGACTACTTGTGCTTTCTCAGAGAGTTGGGCACTCCCCACAACCCTGAAAGGCTCAGGGAAGCAACAGTCACTCTGTCTTACCACTGTGTCTCATGGCTGACGACACACACTAGATATTTAACTTCGTAACTATAAAACAAGGGAGTAAGGGACCTGTATACTGTGGTATCTCTTCTATTTTACAGAGTTCTCCAGAGTTTACCCCCTTTTCTTCCTTCTTTCCTTTTCTTTTGTTTAAACTTTATGGTTTAAAAACTAATACAGGGCCAAAGCAAGGACAAAAATATAAAACATAGAATAACAATTTCCTGCACTCTTGTCAAGCAACCCAAGAGAGTGTATTTTTAAATTTTCCTACTTCCATAGTTATTTTATAAACACCTGTTGCTATTATGCTATCAAATGATACCTTCTCCTTAAACAAATTATAAGCTATTTTAATTACATAGAAAAGAATAAAAATCACACATAAATCTACCACTTAAGAGATGACCGGGGTTAGATACCACCCCCCTACACACACACACACAACACAGCTATTGCCTTTGCTCTTGGTTGCTCACCAGAACTTATGGTGAGCACCTAGTGCCTATCACTCAAGATACTACATACTTCAGTCATAGGTTGTGGAGAAATTAAGTTCAGATGCTGCCTTCCTGCCGGCTAGCTTCCATAGAATTAGAAGGTGCTATATAGTCTGTTTGGGGCCAGGAAGGATGCAATGAACACCCTTGCCCAGCTGTGAACTCTGTGAACTATAATATTGATCACAGTGGCACTATATGCTACTGGGTGCAATAGTGGCAGGAATGTTGTGAGGGTAACCAATGACTTATGGTGTATTCCATTGGAGGAAATACATACTTGGCACTGTAATCTAGCCAACAACACATGGCTAGGAAGCTCTTGGCCTTGGGTAAACTCTCTAGTATTTTTACTATGGTTCTGCTAAATTTACTTTCTACCAAACTGCCCTCTAAATTCTTATCTCTCCACCCATAGATTAGTACAACTGTCAGTCCTCATCAAAGAAGCTTCTTCAGGCAGTGGATGGTGGTTGAGGCACTGGTCAAAGTGTAGAGTGCTCAGCCACAAATAGGCCATCTATTCCACACGCCTTCAGGCTCAGGAACCATCGAGGAAGAGGTAGGAGAAAGATTGTAGGAGCCAGTGTTTTCTGGGAATAACAGGAGAATCGCACTCATAACCTCTCGGTAGATGTGTTTTCCTACACAAGATGTGCACGTGAAGCTAGTCAGGATGCCTTCATGGAGGAGGGGGAGGCTGCACAAGCCTCCACAGCTGGCTGAGGAGTTATTGACAGTTGGTGGCGCCTTTAAAAGTATGGTTCCTGGCAGGTCAACCACGCTCTACTGGATGGCCCCACACCTATGAGTATACAGACAGCACAAATTGGATACAGTGGGTCATTTTAAAGGGAAAAGGACAGGAAGTTGAGAGGTGGTGGAGGGTGTAGGGAGAGGATCTTGGAGAAGTTAGGGGGATCAGTATGGGGGGAGATGAATATAATCCAAATACATTGTAAAACATTATAAAAGATTTAGTCAAAGTATATTTTTAAAAGTGGCATTGATGGAATAGTGTGAAGTATTTTCACTTTCTACCTCTTTATACCAACTGGGTATTTATATAATAAAATTTCACTCCTGCTATAATAAGGAAAATAATGAAAGTATTTCCATTTGGGTGTCAGAAAATGGAATGCCTAGGGTTAACACCTTTGCTTATATGCTTCCAGGTTTAAACACACATACTTAAAATTACTCTGAGAAATGTGACTTATGCTGCTACACTGCCTACTTTAACCCACCTAGAAATGCTGTATGCCATAAGCTTTCCCTCTGGTACTTAGATATTCTTTTACAACATTATTTTAAATCCCTGCATATTTTCCATGACATGCTCTATAACTTATTTAAATGGCTTCCTAATTCAGGCATTTAATTGATCCTAATTTCTCACTATTACAAAAGCCAAAGCAATAATTATCATTTGTGCATAACTTTAATTACTTCAGTCAGAAAATACCAAAAATTAGAATTACTGGACCAAAAATTATAATTTATATTTAAGGCTTTTCACACATACTATCAAATCACTCCTTGGAAGAATATGTAAATTCACACTCCCTCCTACTATGAATATAATTATCTCAACTTATATAGTTTTTCAAATTTTCAACTGATAATTCTTTATTCATCAGTGAGGTTGATGATTTTTTTTCTTATGTTGCTATCATTTTAATTTATATTTTTGTAAGGTACTTGATATTCTCCTTTTTTCTAATCAAAATTAATCCTTTTTTTACTCAAGAATACTTTATTACGGTTTGAATGTCAAACGTCCTACAAAGACTCTCACATTTGAATGCCAGTGGGAAAAGACATAAAGGTGACATATATTTCTGCTTCCTGCCTGCTCTCTCCCACTCCCAGCACCACAGGATGAGCTGTCCTTCCTTGCCATGGTGGACTTGCATCCCCTGAATCCATGAGTCAAAATAAATCCCTCCTCCTTTAACTTGCTCCTTTGATGCATTTTGTCAAAGTAGCAAAGTAATTAGTATGATCACATATTGAGATTTCTGTGTAGTGTATGTATGTGGGGGTATAAGTGTGTTTATGTTTGTGTGTGTGTGTGTGTGTGTGTGAGTGTTTGTGAGCAGGTGGAAACCAGAGCTCACTTTTTAGTGTCATCTCTTATTATGGTCCTCATTTTTTTAGATAAGATCTGTCACTAAACCTGGAGTTGACTGATTAGTAAGACCAGCTTGCCACCCAGGTCCAGGGATTGTTCTGCCTGTCCTTTCCTAGCACTAGGACGGCAGGCAGACACTACCAAGGCAAGCTTCTTGCATTCATAGGGACACCTGAACTCATGTGCTCATGTTTGTGCAGCATGAACTCCACTTGCTGTGCTGCCCTCTAACCCAGACAGTGTCTCTTGAATACAATTTTGAAATAACCTTAGCAAAATTGCCTGGGTTGAGGTTACTGTAACATTAACACAAAACCAAAAGGAATTAATTCTTTTTTTTTTTTTTAATATTGCAATGTTTTTCTTGAGAGAGAGAGAGAGAGAGAGAGAGAGAGAGAGAGAGAGAGAGAGAGAGAGCCACCTTTTCAAGAATTTAAGTATGTTTCCATTGATTTTATATGACTTGGTTAAAATTCCTAGCATCCCACCCACTGCTTTACTGCCCCCTCTTTTTGTTTTAATTTTCTAAGTAGCCTCTTCAAAGTTTCTAGGTAGTACAATATTAAGTTACTGCTAATTTTACTGGTTGGCTTTAAGATGGTACCCTTTTGGTTTTTTAGTTCCTTGTGTGTTACACTACATACTAGTTTTATCTGTGTTCTGTGGGTAATGGCTTTGATGTCTTGTTTAATAAAACACATGAGTGTATGTGTACGTGTGTGCATGTGTGTGTGCTATCGGGAAAGAAATCTAACCCTCATACATACAAACCAAGCACCAAGCATTCTACCACCGATTTATATCACATCTTATTAAATAGTTTTGATTATAATATTTGCCATGCCATCCATGTTTTAGACTGTAAGTCTTTCCATGGTCTTCTTATATTAATATTAATATTATTCTAGTTTTGTTTGTGTGGTATATGTACATGTGTGTGTGAGTGTGTGCACTGAGTGCAGGTGCTCAGAGGTCCAGGTGGCAGATCCTCTTAGAGCATTAGTTACAAGTGGTTGTGAGCCACCTGATACGGGTGCTAGGAATTGAACTCAGGTCCTATGGAAGAGCAGTTCATACTCTTAACCACGGACCCATGTCTCCAGCCCTTCTTCTATTTCTAATACTGTTCTTTTCCAAGAGAGGAGGCCCATCTTCCACACATCCTGCAGAACTCTTCCCTTAGCAGCCCATGGCACAATATTCCCCTCCCATCAACGGCAGTAGCCTAGCTCCAAGCAGTAACAGCATGTGCAACAGTTAGTTTCAATCGCCAACTGGCATCACATGGGGGGGGGGGGCGCATGTGTGGACACTCTGGATATATCTGGGAAGGTGTTACCTGGAAGGATTAGCTGAAGAGAGAAAAACCTACCCTGAACGTGGGTAGCACCATCCCAGGCTCTGGAGTCCTAGGCTGAATTAAAAGGAGACAGTGAACTGGGTTCTGGCCTTCATCTCTCTCTGCCTCCTGACTGTGGATGCAAAAACCCATTTGCCTCACATTCCTACCACTGTTCTTCCCCTGCCTTGGCAGACTGCACCCTCGAACTAAACACCTAAATAAAGTCTTTCTTCCTTACACTTCTATTGCCAGGTGTTTTGTCTTGGCAATGAGGAAAATAACTTATAGACTACATTTCTTTTTCTCATTTTCCTCAAAATGTCGCCCAACGTATTTTGGGATAGGTGTATGATACATTTGTATTCAGAGCTCACTCTTACCCAGGACGCATGTAAGAAAAGCTATATGCATAGCTGGGCTCATTCTGAAATTTTTTTTTCACTTGTCCTTCTAATGTCAGCAATTATAGGAGCCTAGCTGACAGACAGTCAGTGGCTGTGGTATGCAGTGATAACAATTGTTATTGCCACTATTAGAATGCACTGAGGGGTGACCACAAGGTGGGCATTTGGCAAAGCCCTGCCCCCCGCCCATTAGCTCCTTAACCTTCACTGCTACCCCATAGGGTCTCTCCCCATCCTAAATGCAGTGACAGCTGGCAAAGATGAGATCTGAAATCTGTCTTCTCTAACCCTTAAACATGTACTCTCTTAACCTTTCCTTCAGGCCAAGTGCAGCGTTCCTCCCTCTGCATCCTGTGCACCACTCTTAGCTTCAAGGAAAGGACCACAGATGGCTGTGGAGTCTGCCTGGGCCACCTGACTGCAGCCACTGATAGAGGGGGGGGAAAAGGCACCATTTGGTGTCAACCAGCAAACACAACAGCTGCCTGATGCCACAGGGCAAACAGACTCACAAATGCAATCCTCAGAATTAACCATTGTTTCAATCCGTCTGAGCTACGTGCTGCTTGTTATCCAACACACAGATTGTCTTAGCAGACACGGGTACACTCATAATGTACAGGAGGCACATGAAAAGGTACAGTAAGAAGGCTGGCTTACAGTCTTTCTGTCTGTCTGTCCCTCCCTTCTGTGGCATGTATGTTCACTCCCTGGGGCAAGCTCACACTTCCTACATATATGAGAGCAGTATGGCACCCCACTACCATGACCCCCCGCCACTAATCTTCTTTCCCAGTCTTCCTACTACGTGCAGAAGTGGTTCTCTCTGATCAGCACACACTACAGTTTCTCTGGAATAGAATTTATGACACTTCCGTCCCCACTGTTTTCCCTAGGAGGCTGAAAACTACCAGACACCAACATCCATGGTCCCATTGAATCCAGTGTGTACTTGAAGAAGGAATCACAAAATCAAACCCACCCCGGCTGTTTATAGACACCAAACCATTACAAGTATCGGACCATGTCAGACTTGCACACTGCAAAGCTGAGTTTGACAGGGTCTACTTTGGTTCCGAACCGACTTCCTGAGCTCTACCCTGAATCCCATTCCTCTCTCCCTCACACTCCCTTTCCCCGTCTCCCTGGGTGTTCTCTGGCTTTGGGGACTCGAGGTGAGCCAAGCAAACCTCAATTAGCTAATGAGGTGCCCAACACCAGCACCAAGGCTGTCTCGAAGGACCTAGCAGGTCATTAACTGCCATCATCCCTGTAAATTTACAACCTCCTCTACCACATGGGGCATGGGATGCTGTGAAGTCCTGCCAACGCTCTGGCTGACAGGGACACAGAGAAATGCTGGCGAGACAAAAATAGAATAAATTAAAAATATGCTTCAACCTATAGGTTCTGTTTATCTATGTCTTTCTTTAGAATATAACATTAAGGTAAAAGGTCATTTTCCCCCTGAAGCATAATTTATATTTACCTTTTATTAAATAATTACAGCATGGCATGAAGTTAAATATTACAGAAGCTAATCAAGGGGAATTCAATAGAGAAGACTCCGACATGAGAATTCTGTCTTTGCTATACATAGAATGTCTTAATCCTCCACTGGGATTCATTCGGGTTTGCTTAAGGAGTTTAATAACACACAATTCAACTGCCACAGAGTCTAAATCCCATTTGGATCAGCCATGAAAACTTTCATCAATACCTTGAGATTTCATAACATATCTCCTGAGAGCCTAGATCTTCAGTGTCATTTCTCATTTTGACTGTGAGTGTAATATGTGAATTTCCTTACCTATCTTGCCCCCCCCAAAAAGGTACAAACTTTAAGAAGTGCATGCAAAGGTTACTTTTTAAGTAAATAGTATTTAACTAAAAATAGCTATGTGGGAACTATGCATAAACAAACAGAAAGCTGGCTAGTATTCAATACTAATTCTCCCAAAGGATTGATGAGATATATGTATCCTATATGATTTTTATAGTTTCATATCTTCAGAAGAGTTACAAGTATCAGACCAGAATTCCCCCCAGCTTCTGTTCTGCTTCGGTTTTCCCAAAATTTAACAGCACTGATGAACGTAGAATATGTTTGTTGGTGCTCTGGAACTATCTCATCCATAAGACATTGACATTACAAGAAGTCAATCCTGGGGCTGAAGAGATGGCTCAGTGGTTAAAAACAAACAAAAAGACCTGTAATTCTAGCTTTGGGGGAATCCGGCACCCTCCCTTGGTCTCAGTGGGCACCCATATATGTGCATCATGTATTCACAGGGTATATGCCTCACTCACATGCACACAATTAAAAAGAAAAACAAGTCTTTTAAAAGGCGAAGTCGCTCGTGCCCTGACCGCTAAGAGTACAAAACACAAACATAGCACGATGAGAGTTATTTGTGGGGTTGCTGCAAGAATTTCAAACAAGAAAAGGGTGATGCATGAGGGAGGATCTGATTGGTCAGTCTGACTGCCACTCAGAGCTGCTGGGGAATCACATCTCTGGCATGGGTTTCACTCTGCAGTGAGTCCTCCTTTAGATCCTAGAAACAGGTGTAGCAGATGAGTTTCTAACGAAAGGCCAAGAAAGGCAGCAGTTCTGTACTTAGCTATGTGTCTGCATCTATATCAGCAAAGGATGGTCTTGCCTTGGATATGATGTCCAGACAGCTTCACAGACACTACGGTCCACAGAGGGGGCACAGGACCCCCAGAATCAAAGGACCCCATAGGCCCAGTTACAAATACCAACTCCCTTCAAGAATAAAGAAGACACTTGAAAGGAATGTCACTTCTTGTTCCAACACCACGAAGCCAAGGAAAGCTGGAATCTATGCAATGTGAATTCACAGAAAGGAAGGCGAGCTCACTGGGCGTCTCTGGCCTCTGGCTTCAGCCCCAGAGAGTGACGCTTTGTTAACAGCACAAAAGAGGGGTGAACAGCCCCAGCTTTGGGAGGACCTCAGAGATCCTGGGACAATCGTCTGTCCCGGATGCCACCTGAGAACTTCATTTCTCCCTTCCTTTCCAGGATCCACGTCTTCAAGGTCCCTTGACCCTGCCTGCCGATTCCAGTGAAGTCTGCCCTCTCTCACTTGGGCTCTCCTTGTTCCCAACCTCTTAACCCATGTCAACCCTGTCAAACGTCTTAATATGTTCAACAGTTGAAGTTACGAGGGTAGAGTGTTCCTTATTGGAAATGCTTGGGGCTGGGAGTATTTCAGATTTTGAATTTTTTGCATATTCATAATGAGATAGCATGGAGATCAGACCTACATACATCATGAACTTCATTTGCATTTCATACATGTTGTATAAAGGCAGAGTATAAGGTTCGTGCAACATTTTTTACCCCACCTGCATTTTGACTGGGAACCATAATGGAATGTCAGGTGTGGAAATTTCTACTTACGGTATTGTGTTCATGCTCCAAATGCTTGGGATCTTTGGAGCACTTCCGATTTCAAATCTTTGGATTAGGAATGCTCAAGCTGTGTTAATTCGTCTTGCGAATGCTCCTGAGATAAGACTTTTCACAGCATCTGACCCCACCACAGAATCTGCCTTAGTTTTCAGCAATGTCCAGGGATGCTGCCTTCACCCTGCCACTTGGCCAGGAGAGACAGTGGGAGATGTCTCTGCAGACACATGGGGGTCAGACCCATTGTCCTCAAAGACCCCTTGCTGTTTATGATTCTAAGGGTCTCATTCATTTGAATTAGTGACATTCTCTGAGAAATAGGCATGGGGACACCACAGTCATAAGCTGTTGCATTGTGCCGCCCTTAGCTTTAGGGACGTACTGAACTCTCCCTTCAAGTCCATTTGAGTCAACGTAGCGAACATGGAGCAGCAGCAATTTGAAAAAATAAATAAAATGAATAAAGACAAAACCAGAGTGAATTAGTCAAAGGTGGCACCTGCCTTTGTGGACACAGGAGCAAGAACACAGGGGAACCAAAAATGCACGAGAGAAAGATTAGACGGAAGCCTTTGATATTTAATTTCAAATGAAATATTAATTTAATATTTAATTACGCTTTGGTTTCAGGAGAAACTTCAGTCATAAGACAGATTGTTTGAAGAAGGGAGTAATATACACGGTTAAGGAGACAACTGTAAAAAAATTAAAGATAAATTTCAAGCATAAGCCTAAATGCCACGAGGCAGCAGTTATGAATGTGTACGTGCTCTGCAGTTTGCGCTTGGAATATTATAGCGGGGAGCACCAGACCATTAAGGAGCTGGGCGGTCTCTCATGAAGCAAAGCTTCCGACTCTGGGTCTGGCAAGGGGGACATTAGTCTTTCGACTGAGCTGAGGAAGCAACTGCGTTTCACAAGAGCTGGAGATGAGAGCGACTTTGTAGAGGTACAAGCCACCAAGAGGGCTGTTGATCCAACTGGTTTCCAGTTTGAACAGGGATTAATTGCACTCAGGCCGGTTTTTGATGTCTGAACTGGATATTTTAAAGTGAAAATCAGATTCATTTCTTTGATGGGATTTTTTTTTCTCCCCCATGATAATGCTATGAGGGGAAAAATGAAATATAAAATGGATGAGCTATTAACATTTGAAATCAAGTTTTCACATCTGCCTGGTGCATTTTTATTGAGGGGAGACCCCACACCTCCAGCAGAGCCCTGGGGAGCAGGCTGTCTGGGATATGATTTGAGGTGGGGTAGAGTGATGCAGAGTTGCCCATTTCTCCTCCCAGCTGCCGCCTCTTCCTGTTGATAGATACTTTCTCACAAATAATGAAAAGTGATACTTAATCAACACTTTGGGCTTCTGCTAAAGTAAAAGATAAGTCTTGGGGGACGGAGGGTTAGCTAACACAAATTCTTTGACTTTCACTGGTGTCTTCAGTAGCCAGGCCATCGCTGTCACTCTTAAATTTAATTGCACACCTTGCAAAGCATCTGCACACACCCATGCCAGCTGGGACCTTCGATCTCTTCTGCTCTTCAGTCCACCTGTGACCTGCTTCTCACTGACCACCCCACCAACATCTGCCAAGGCCATGTTCTCAGACGGCCCCTTCCCATATCCTGAACAACTGTGATCTCGCATAATCCAAACAGAGAGATTAAAGGCATAGCCTGGCAAAATTTTTTTCAGACATAAGTCACATTTTACAGGCTAGAAGAGCCACAAGAGGCCATTACTGGTCAAAGAGCAGTGAGGGAGGAAACCATCTGGGCCCATCACAACCACAGTGAATCCTCTTGCCAGATGCTCCTGCCATAGTGACCGTGTCCATGATTTCATAGCCCCATGCACAATTACCCTTGTGGACATAAATGACTTTATCGTCCCTTTAAAATAGGCTGATCTCACTTGTGTGTGCACGTGATTTTTGTGCATGTGGGTAGACATGTATGTGCATGCACATGAAAACCAGAGGCTGATATCAGTGGGGTTTTTCCAATTGTTTGTTCCTTCACCGAATTAATTAATTGACTAATTAATTAATTAATTTTTGAGATAGGGTCTCTCGCAGAACCTGGTTCTCACTGGTTCAACTAGATTGGCTGTCCACTAAACTCCAGGGATTCCCCCCCTTTTCTCCGCCTCTCCAGCAAGGGGATGACAGGTGCACACCTCCACACCTGCTTTCACAGGTATGACAGGTGCACACCTCCACACCTGCTCTGCCTCTCCAGCACGGGGATGACAGGTGCACACCTCCATGCCTGCTCCGCCTCTCCAGCATGGGGATGACAGGTGCACATCTCCACACCTGGCTTTCACGGGGATGACAGGTGCACACCTCCACGCCTGCTCCGCCTCTCCAGCACAGGGATGACAGGTGTACACCTCCATGCCTGGCTTCCACGGGGATGACAGGTGCATACCTCCATGCCTGCTCCGCCTCTCCAGCACGAGGATGACAGGTGCACATCTCCATACCTGGCTTTCACAGGGCTGACAGGTGCACACCTCCACGCCTGGCTTTCTCTTGCGGGTGCTGGAGGTTTAACCTCAGGTTCTTGTGCTTTCCTGGCAAGCACTTTAATAACTGAGGCACCACCACCCCCAGCCCCCTCATTTTCCTTTGGATTAGAAAAATGCTGCAAGCCTAGAAATCTGAGTTTAATCCTTGGAACCCATGTACAGCTTAAAGAAGAGAGGTGTCTCCGCATCATTGTTCTGTGACCTCCATAAGTGCACCACAGCAAGCAAGCATCTGCACGCGCACACACGCATACATACACACACACATGTGCACGCGCACATGCACCATGCACACACACGCACACACACATAGAGTGGTAATTCTGTTTTTAATGCTTGGATGAAGGCCTCTGCCTCTCGGTTACTTTGCGTATCCCACTACAACCCTCTGGGCTGCCCCAGGCCCAGGTTGCATAGTACTGGAAGATAGAACACGATAGTGAGTAAGGTCTGAGCTTCGGGACTAGACAGCTTAGATGGGACCTGCTTGGCCACCATGGGCAGGTGACTTAATTTGTCTGCACAAAGGGTTTCTCACCTATGGAGCTAACGTACTAATAAAACTGTCATCACGAGGAAAGGTGGTAGTTATTAGAGGCCACAGGAAGAGCCTGGCCCTGTGAGCTCAACAGATGACAGACACAATTACTAAATTACAATCACTGCTTTTTTTCTTCCTACTTCTCACTTATGATTGAATGTACAGCCTGGGGCTGGGGAGATGCTTCTGTGGGGGAAATGACTAATGTTGAAGCGTGAGGGTCTGAGTGTAGGTCCCCAGACAGGCATGAATAGTGGTGTGCACTTGTAATCCTAGCACTGGGGGAGAGGCTGAATCAGGTGGATCCCAGATGCCCTTGTGCTGGCCAGCCCAGCTGAATCAGAAGGGCCCAGGTTCAGTGAAAGAGTCTGTCTAGAAAAAGAAGTTGGAGAAGTAACTGAGGAAGTCATCCCAACATCAAGCTATGGTGGCCACACACACACTCTCATGGGCAAGCACACAATGCACACATTCACATACATGCATGCACACCTGCACACATACACACCTGCACGTGCATGCACATCTGTACACACACACACGGACACACATGCATATGTGTATGTAGCCTGAATTCTGCAAAGAGCCATAGGAACAACAGTAAAAACCTGGGCTCATCTATCCCTGGTCATCAAGGACTGGCTGTCAACCCACTCATGCCCATCTGACCCGGCTTCTGCAAATAATGTAAGTTTACAACCAGAGGATGGCAGTTTTACACACACACACACACACACACACACACACACACACACACGCCATGCTTAGGACAGCATTTCCTTGTAAACTTGCTGCCACATCAAGTAAAGACAGCTGAGAACTCTGCCCAGCCAACCACTGTGGTCCCACTGGTACAAGGATGATTTTTTTTTTTTTTAACTGCCAGTGGTCTACAGAAAAGTCTTCCAGAACAGCAGAAGAGAGGGCCTCATCCCTGCTCAGCCTCAGCTGGCATACTGCCTCAGAATTTCAAACCAGACAGAGGCAACTGGACACTTCTGAGGAGCTGAGTTCCACATGACTCTCAGAGCAGCAAGTTGCCAACTGTGGCTGAAGAAAAACAGTGCTGCAAAGCCGCATGTGTGAAGGAACTGTATTGTTTATCCGAGCCCCGATGTTGCTTGTGTCGTCCTTGGCAACAGCAGCTGTGGAGAACTGATTGCATCCTACCTAATGACAGCAGGTGTGCCTGATGGGTTACTTACACTTTATCAAGATGGTACCTCCTTGAATCATCTGCAGCCAGAATCTAGGCGTGGGCAGAAGAGAGCATGGCGAAGGAGGGGAGATTTACTGAAGTCTCCCTTCCTGCCTCCTTTTTGCGGCTCGATTTCGGAAGTTCTGCCTAACGGTGAACACTACTGTTGTGTCCATGGTGACATGCCCTCCCTCTCCTAAGAACCCTTCTAGTTCTCCAAGGCATGACGTCTCTGAGACGTTCTCCAGAGCAGAGCCCATGTCTCCTGAATTCATTTCTTTCTTTAAATACAGGTGCTGAAGCCCTCAAAAAGTGTGATTTGATGCTTCTTATGATCAGTTCAATTAGGGAACCATCTGTGGCTAGTCACAAAATTGCTATCCAAGCTTTATAGATAAAGAAACTGAAGCTCAGAAAGGCTGGCACCTAACAAAAAGACAAGAAAAAGACTGATGCTGCAGAAGACCACAGGAGCAGCCTTGCTGGCTCTCCCAGCACATCTCCTTTTAGACCCACTCCTCCCCTGGCCTGTACAGCTCTCCCAGGCTTCACGCTTCTCTTTTGCTCTGAGACCTGGATGAGGGTTTTGTTTGTTTTGTTTTGTTTTGCACATTAATACTGGAGCTGAGCATTTTGCCTGGACCATCAGTGTTCATGAGGATCATCCCGTAGGAAAAGCCCAGATACAGAACTGAAAATGGGAGGTGCTCAGAGAATGCAGCTTACAGTCACCAACCCTCAATGGGAGGCCAGGTCAGCTAGAAATCCAAGAGCCCTGCACCTCTGTCTCCCTCCAGAGAAAAAGCAGCCACACTTCTGTGGGCCGGCTGGAGGAAGGATGTGGGTCTCCGTGCTGACCTGTTTACGTCCGTCCATCATGGTAGTCAGGGCCTTTCCAGCCGTCACACCAAAACTAAATCAGCTTTCATGATGGCACCTTCATTCATCAAGGAAAACCAGAGGACACAAACCCATTTCCTGGGGACCCGGACTCCTCTATGGGTGGTTGTCCGTTTCTTTTGGCCACCGGTAAGAGTTGCACTTGTCTCAGTGACCTCAAGAACGGCCACAGTTCCTAGCTCTCCTAGACAGTGTTTGTATTTCTAGTTTCTTCTTGACTGCAAAAGCATCAGTTACAGAGGTCCAACCCTCCTCCCTCTGCCTGACTCTTGAGGCCCCTTCCTCTCTAAAGGCAAGGAGAGTCCCCCCAACATCTATCACAGAGGCCATCTTTGTACCCAGGAGCATATGCTTTCCATATTTAAACATACATGGCATGGAGCTTTTTATCTTGCAATTTTTTAATCAAAATCACAAATAGACACCACCAATCAACATGAAAAAAATTTAAAAAAATATTAATACCGAAAAAACACAACTGCTTATCTGTTGATTGGCACAACTATTCATTTTTTATATTTGTCAAAAGTTTAGCATGCTGTGCAAACAGAGCAGGTAGGCTATGTAGATTAGGCTGTCCCACAATTTATGATGCTCCTACCTCCACTTCCTAAGTGCTGGGATGAAAGGTGTATGCTGCTGTGCTCGGTATATGATTTTAAAATTATTATTATTTTTTTTTAATGTAGCCAAAGATGGCATGAAACCACTGGTTTTATCTTGAGGATGCTCTTGAACTCCCGAGTCTCCTGTCTCTGCCTTCCAGGGCTGGGATTATAGGTATGCACCTTGCCCAGCGTTCTATGCACAAGCCTTTAAAGAACTTAAGTCACCGTTTCTTTCACATAGACAAGCTTCCATAAACACTGTCATCTCTGATGCTTAGAAATGTATAAACATATCCCCATTTTGATTTAATGAGTCCCCCCACTGGACATCAATGCTATTTTTAATTTTTCACTGCTATAAATAGAACTCCAACAGAGAGCCCTGGGCAAATCCAACTCTTTTCTAGGTAGACACTGCTGGGAGTGGACCCATTAGATCATGAGGCACACACAATTCTTCAGAGCTGGGACCAGCCAGGAACACTTCTCTAACCATCCACCTCCCTGCCGTGCTGTATGAGCAAAGTCCCCACTTTCTTCCAGCTCTCCCATGTGCTTAAAAAAAAAATCTTTGCCACCTTGATAGGAAAGAAAATTATATCACTCTTCTTGCACTTATTTGCATTTATATGATTATAAGTAGATTGAAATAAATTCTTCCCTTCCTTCCCCTCCTTCCTTTTTTCCTTCCTTCTTTCTTTCCCTCCTTCCCTCCTTCCTTCCTTTTTTCTTTACCATGTCTCCTATATCTGAGGCTGGCCTCAAGCTCATTACGGAGCCAGGGATAATTTTGAATCATAACCCTGCTGTAGCTCCCTTCCAGGAGCTGGGATTACATGTGAGCCTTGCCATGACAGTCATGTCCATGAACCACTTGTGATCATATTTACTGCCTTCTTCCTTGGTTTTTGTCTTTATCTCTTAATATGTAAGATGTCTAATGCTCACTTCTTTATCCACAATGAGATAGAAGGGTAGTTGGCAATAGGAGGCTATTTATTTATTTATTTATTTATTTATTTATTTATTTTGCTCAGCAAATGGATGGATCCTCTGTAGCTAAGACAGTATGCTTTCCAGAGCTAAGAATGGTCCCAGTGTTGTTCTGAATGCTTGACATTTTGATGTACCAAATTTCACTTTTTCTATAGTCCTGTCTTCTTTTCATTTTGACTCAGTGATCTCTTTTTAGGGTCCGGTTGAGCAAGGTTCAAGGTGATAATTACGTTTTAGTTGTACAATCTTTTGAAATATCTGCAGCCTAATGGACAATAGTTAATTTGGAAACATTTCCAGTTGACAATGTCCAACTAGAAATCTGAGTCTTTCTTCTGATATGTTCTAACCAGTTGGCCCAGCACACTGCATAAACCTTCTGTCTTTTCTTCACTGACATGAGAAATAACCCCAGCATGCTGGTACTTAAGTACTGACACACTTGATGTGTGCAGAAAGAGTTTATTTTTAGATTTTTCTCTTCTGCTACTTGATATTTCTATACAACCCTGCACAACCACATATTCTTTTAATTATTAAACCTTAAAATAGGTTTTAATGTCTGGAGGAGGGCAAGGCCCTTTCATTTTTCAAAATAAGAGTTTCTAGTTTAGCACCTTTCCAGAACTTTGTATAGTTTCCCCCTGCCCAAACATTTTGTTGGTATTTTGATTGGCATTGTGCTAAATGTATTCATTAATCGACATCTTTACAATATTAAATCTTCCCACTTCTCCGCCAGCTGGAAGTATTTTGTCCTCCCTCTGAACTCCCCCAGCACTTTATACCTTAAAAAACATCACTTTCTAACTCTACCCACCCAATTTTTCAAACTTGAAACCTGAGCGTTGTCCCCATCCCTCCCGTCTCCAACCACCACCCCATCCAATCAATCATCAAGTCCCGTCAATGCTACTTCCTAAATTCCACTCACTTCTGCCTGTCCCCACCACCAGCACTGTAGTCCAAGCTGCTGTCACTGCCGGTCCGGGCCACCACACTGGCCTCCATTTGACCCTCTGCACCCACACTGCCTTGGAAGCCATTTTCTGCACCACAGCCAGTGGTGCATTCTGTGCACACATCGTGTGTGTGTGTGTGTGTGTGTGTGTGTGTGTGTGTATGTGTGTGTGTGTGTATGTGTGTGTGTATGTGTGTGTGTGTATGTGTGTGTGTGTATGTGTGTGTGTATGTGTGTGTGTGTATGTGTGTGTATGTGTGTGTGTGTGTATGTGTGTGTGTATGTGTGTGTGTATGTGTGTGTGTATGTGTGTGTGTGTGCGTGTGTATGTGTGTGTGTATGTGTGTGTGTGTGCGTGTGTATGTGTGTGTGTGTGTATGTGTGTGTGTGTATGTGTGTGTGTATGTGTGTGTGTGTGTATGTGTGTGTGTGTGTGTGTGTTCACATGTATGATGTATGAGTGCATGTATGTTCAGCTGTATGCATCTGTGGAGGCCAGCAGTCTACAATGAGCATTGCTTCCTTTTAAAGACAAAGTCTCTTGACAAACATGGAGCTTACCAATTAAGTGGGCTGGCTGGCCAATGAGCCTGATGTCCTCTTGTCTGATTTCCACACCACCGTGCCTGGATTTTCTTCCCTCTATGTATTCTATAATTCAGTGTCAGGCCCCCATGTTTCTATGACAAGTACTGTACTGACTGCGCCATCCTCTAGCGCTCATATTGCCTTTGAAAAGGCAAATCTGACCGTGGCACTATTCCCCCACAGCACTTGATGAGCTGAGCGACTATCCCTGTGTGACGGAGTCTCTACACCCTCAGCTTGTACCCGAACTACCTCATATTCAGGCCTCTGTCTCATTCATGGTGTCAGTCAAATATAAAACCTGCCCTTCCCACCCCAGAGGCTTTTGTGCCCTAGGCCTTCTGTTTGGCCTTATTCTTAGTTTGAGAATACTCGGTTTATCTCGGCACTTGGAAGGCTAAGGCCTGAAGACGTCATTCCCAAGGCTAGCTTGAGCTACATAGCTAAACCTTGCTTCAAAAACAAACAAACAAACAAACAAACAAACAAAAATCAATTGAAATTTAATTGCTATAACATATCACACAAGTATTTAGTATTCATCACACTTGCTACTCCTTCAAACCAGAGGCCACACTGACACCAATGTGAGAATAAAAGTAATATTGATAACACATTCTGAACATGTATCTAGCATAGTGATCACCGTCTACCCACTTCATGCCAAGTGCTTCTGAAGCCCTGGCTTTCCAGCTTGCGAGAGCAGGTGGTTGAATTTCCAGGAACCTATGGTGCCACATGCTAGGTTGAAATTACGGTAGAAAGGGGGCCTGTACCCTGAAAACTAGGACATACTGCAACCCCATCTTTGTTTTGAATCACCTGTAGAGCTGGTTGCGGGACTTTGACAATTCTACTCTAGTCTCTGTGCACTGTTACTCAGTTCTTTTCTCAGCCCTTTGGCATACGTATCCTAATCTATAAGCTGGAGACGGAAAAAAAAAAAAAAAACCTATTCAGCAGGCCAGTACAACTGTAGGTCCAGGCATGCTGACTCTACAGCATGTACGGTTTACATGTCTTAGAAGCTGAGAGCCTGAAGGTCCGATGTGTCCCAGGTGTCAGCATTGAGCACGGTGTGCTTGCTCAACATAGAGGAGGTTAAGCATCATGCATGCTCAGTGCATACAAACAGAGCAATGTCAGTAACATGTCAGTACACTAATAACACAAGGCATCATCACATCTTATCCAACTAGAAGGTGCGATCTGTGCTGACACTGACAATTAGGCATACCACACAGCAGTCATGGCATCATGGGTTTCTCTTCCACTAGATCCTGGGTTTGTTTCCAAGAAATACAGGTCCTGAGCCTGAAAACTACTACTTTTCAAATGCCCCTGCATTGTTCCCTTCTCCAAGAAGTCTTTCTAGATCTTCCCTGAGTTAGTCCCTCCCTGACAGACCTTTCAACAACCCTGTTGGCTTTTGCATGTCTGATGAGGCTTAACCTAATTATCAGGATACAGAGCATCTGTCTTCTCTTCTAGAAAGTAGGATGCTGAAGTATCCTGACATTACTGGTCATGTATCTTGGACATAATCTTGAACATATATTTAGTCAGTGACTTTACAGAGTCAGAGGTTAAGATATTTGACATCATTTGTCTGAGAGCCAAGGTAGATTTTTGGCAATTGAACGCATCTAGGAATAAGAACCTCAGCTTTCAGAGTAAGTGTAGAAACACTCACACACACACACACACACACACACACACACACACACACACACACACACACAATCTGGCTGTAAGTGTCTATAGTCCCAGGAGGACTAAGATCATCCCAAGCTTCAGTAGAGAGTTGAAGGCTGGCTTCAAAATACTTGTTAGAATACTCACCTGCGTCTTCCATGGCTAGACCCATCGTCTACTCCCAGGGAAACCAGGACTAAACACTGGAGATTCCAAGTATGTGTCAAGTGTACTAAAGTAAAGTCCTTCTTCACCAGAACTCTGAGGCCGTCCATTCTCCTAGGCTCCCCCTCAATGCTTCTTCTCAGCTCTTTCTTACTGCTTTCAGCCCTCCTTGTTGGAATTCCCAAGGGGGTCTTCTCAGGCTTCTTTTTACGGTAGGGGCTGCCTCCCCACCCATGGCAACATCCATCCTTGCAGTTTTTACTCTTGTCTCCATAGTCCCTGGGCTCAACCTCTTCCATATTCTCCTCATCCTGCCTGCCTGCCTTCCTCATTTCCCATGGCTCCCCACCCCAGGGACTTCATTCTAATACTCTGGCATTCTTGATCCTACCTAGTGCCACTGGGCTCTTGTTCATTTCCAGCTTCATCATCTTGTTGTGTTCTTTGCCAGGTATACCCCGTCACTCCAACAGCAGTAGCCTTCCAGGTACAGTTCCAAGGAACACCACTGACCTGGCAGCTCTGTGGGGCTACGGGGTAAGGCAATGTGATGCTGTTCTGAGCTCAATGTCTCTTCTGCTGACCCACCCGAGGCCTCTCATTCTCCTACCCTTATTTTCACCTGACTAAAATCATACCATTTGCTGCCTTGGACCCCAGAATGTTCACTTCACTCGAGGCACTTTACTTCCCTCTCTTCAATTATCTCAAAAGCTCGAGTTACGTCATTCCACAAAAGGCATAGATGAGCAGGTGAACTGTGCCCCCACTGGGAGCCATAGCAATAGCTCTTCTTTCCCATTTCTTGCTGTCTACACTGAAACCAGGTAGGCATCCTGAGTCCCACGATACCAGCCCACACTGAGCTCCCTTCCTGAAACTTACACTTCTTCCAATGGACGTTTTGCACTTCGAATTTAGAAAGTCTCCACCTACACTTGGCAATCAAGCAACTGCTTCCTCCAAAAGCTCTAGCCTATAGACAGGGAAGGAACTGCGTCTAGTGTGCCCCCTGTAGTCAACAAGAGACAGCAGTTGTCCAACTGCTTTGGAATAGACAATGTGAAAAGGACATTCAGTGAAAATTGGATGGTTGGGTGGACTTGACTTTTGTAAGGTTGTGAAATACTTTGTACCACTCAACTGGGAAACATTCTTGAACTGCTGTCAAGAAAACACACAGCCAACAACTTGGGTGGCATTTATCCAATTGGTCATATGCAAGTCTGCCCTAGAGTAGTTGCAGTAGAGAGGAGTTTCTAAGGGTGTGATCCCAAAGTGAACTGCCATAACCCTCAGTCAGACCATACAGAGGCTTCTCAGGTAACATTCAAATTTAGAATTGAGTCTTCACTTCCAATTTGGTGTCCATCGCTCAGTCCGTTCTTCCCACAGTACCAGAAAGACCTAGTATAACTAGGCTGAATACAAAGCAGAGATGCTGATAACTAGAGCAAAGATGAGCTGGTTACCAGATACCTTAGAAATCATATTCTGTCTTACCTGTGTAAATGAATCTGCCCGGGGCACCTTTGCAGAACTGTTTGGATTTATAAGATAGTGTCACTTCCACAACTCCGGGGATGTGCCGGGGAGGGGTCTGTACTCTGATGGCATGAGGGGTTATAAGCTAAGAAGTAAAGAGGCAAGAACAGGCAGTCACTAGACACGCCACCAAAGAGGTCACTGCTTCTGGCCTTACATGTTAGGTTGGCAACTGCCAAGCTCAACTCAGCACCCATATTTCTCTTTTGGTAATGTGCTTAGTTAGTTTCACTGATTATAAATTATAAGTCAAACATATCCAATTTAGAAAATTGGGAATTTACAGAACTATGCAAAGAAATCTAAAAGTTATATAGTGCAGAGGCAACCAACATTAAGATCTGGTGTGTTGCCCAGACATTTCGATGGCTGTGTGTCACAGAATTAGATTATGTATACCCACTGTGATTCTGACTTTTCCCCACCCAGCATCATAACATAAACATGGTCTTCTCGTGTATCATTAGAACTTTTCCAAAACATAATTTTCAATGGTGGAAAGATGCCCTAACTTTTTTCTCCATTGCTCTCTTATGATTCAATATTTAGACTCTAACTTTCACAATCTTATATAATACTGCAACAAATATTTACCATGTTAAGGAATTCATTCTCCAACTGCTATGATTTTACATGTCTCTGATATCCTGGGTGTCTTGCTTATAGTATGCACACAGGACTTAGTATTCATAGTGTTGTTTCTCCAGGAATTGCTAGCTGCCCCGGCCCAAAAAGAGCCACGGAGCCAAAGATCATGGAAGACAATGGCTTTGACCTACCTCACTCCATACAAGCATGGTACCGAACACAACTTGGAGACCATCAAAAAAGTTGTCGCCAATGATGATGACCATGGCCCCTCCTGTGGTCCAGCCTTCACTTGGACTGATGGCTTTGATGCAAGGTGTAGCTGGGTAGACAAGAAAGAACAAGTCAGCTCTGTGTCCTTTGTGAGTGATGTCTGAGGTTTGGGAAAGGTGCTGTCCTGGAAAGCTGTTGGTCATTCCAAGAAGTTCAAGTTGAGCTGTGTTGATTTGCCGTCTTCTCCTAATTGGCTGTTGGTTTTTACCAGGTCATTAAAGCCTAATGAGTTGGCCATTATGTATGAAAAACTGAAACACTTAGCTAATTGTGTGAAGGGTGTTTTTAAAACTATGTTGTTTTTTGCCCATATTTTTATAAGTTGATTACTCTAGAAAAGTGTAAATCCCTTTTCTCTCCCCACCTCCTCTGCCCTGCAATGCTAAGATTTACAAGGGTTGTTAATATGCTGGGTAGAAAAAGAGGAAACGGGATCTGTCGTGGTTGAAGCGTTTGCTCAACCCCACCTAGAGACTCCCTCCAAGCGCTCTCCCGATGCTGTAGAACGGAGTTTCCTCCCTTCTTGCATATGTTCAAGGCCTCTGGACTTTGCATCCCAACAGGAACCCAATACTGTGTTCAGGCCATAACTGAAGTCAATCCATCACTCCATTTCCAAAGCTGACAGGGTCAAAGGTGGAGGAGAACTTTGGCAGGACTCCAAAAACATGAGCCCCCTTTGAACGGCCAGTCAATCACATCCAATCAGTCAACAGAAACTCGAGGGGCTCAGAGCTCTGAACCCAGGGATTTTCTTCTTCCCTCTCAGTGCCCACTGTGGGAGAATTAACACCGCTCCAAATTCTTTACTGATTCAATCATTTTCTTTCAGTTCATTAATTCCTATTTAAAATGATATAGGATACATTTTAAAGGCTGAGTTGGGAAGAGGGCTGGTGGGCAGCATGTAACAAAAGCATCAGCAGTAAACTCGGATGGCTGGGTTTGATTCTTGTCTCTATCCTGAGGTCTTCCAACATCAGCAAGTTTGGGGTAAGGAAAGAAAGGAAGCAAGTGAGGTGGAATTCACTTAGGTTTGTCAGCTTGTTCATTGATATACTTTAATTTTTTGGACAACTTGAAATTTAACAGTTACCAGTATTTCTAATTAGTTTAATGCACTTGGAAAACTACCCAGAGCGGCCCATGATTTCTTCTTGTCCAAGCAAACAAAAATCAATTAGTGTCAGTTTCACTCTGCACATTGTTTTGTTTTGCCCACAATCTGTTTAAGGGCACATCTGACACTTATTCATACACGTCTGGCACTGTACTGTTCCTGTTTAACTAAGATGTCATAGGCCTGCGATTGCCTGAAATACCAGCCTCGCTGAAAGAAAAACACAGATTGGAGTGGAAAAGACTGAGAGGTGCAGGGACCTGAGTGCTGGCTGGGAGCTGAGTGGGGTGGAGTGCAGTCAGCTGATGGGAAAAAAACTGCAGTCAGCGTGGACAGCAGCACCTAGAAATGCACATGAGGCTGGGATGTGGCTCGGGTGGTAGAGTACTTGCTTAGTATACAAAAGGTCCCAAGTTCAATCCCCAGCACTGCGTATATTGAGTGTGATGGTGGACACCTGTAATCCCAGCACTGAGGAGATGGAGGTAGGAATATCAAAATATTGATTTCAGGACTAGTATAGGCTAGAGACTTTGTCTATAAACAAACGAATCATACAAACAGGGTGTAGGACACTGTATCTGCATTGGCTCCCAGCCCTACCTTCTGATGGGTCGAGCCTTCTCGCTCTCCTTCCATGCTTAGAGTTGTTATGCACAAACATGTTGTCAGAAACGGCCAGCACATGTCCGTCCACATTCACCGTTGTTGACAGCACGACCTGCATTTGGAGCAGAAAGGGGGGAGTTTGGTCAGTTTCACAGCAGGCTGTCTGCATACCAGTTGCAGAACACCTCTACAAGGCGAGTGGGAGACAGGACAAAATTTTGGAGTAGAACAAGACTCAGCATTTGGCTCATGCATTATCATGTCTTTGAGTTCAAACTCTGTCTCTGTCATGGTGGAGGGCAATTGGCCTTCTGCCTGCTGGTTCCAGGAACCTCATCACTAGCAGGACTGTCCTCCGGCCACAGACAGAGCTACAGACAGTGCAATGCAGGAACTAAGACAGAACCCCTGCTAGGAAACTCACTTCTCCAAGCTTGGAAACAGGAATCCTGCACCTTGGATGTGGTCATTGGAACACTTAGCAGATCAGCTATCTCCAGTGTCCCTCTGCATGAGTGGACAGTGATAAAGATTCTGTCAGAAGATAAAGTTCCCCAAATGCCCTATGGGAGATATAGGATGCTTAGTGTTGAACTGGAGGGAAGGGTGGGAATGGGTGGAGAGTGATGAAGAGCAATGACTTGGGGTGAAAAATGAATCGAAATCCCAGGCCACTGCTTCCTACCTTAAACTCACAGACAAATCACTGAGCCTGTAAAAAAAAATCTCAGTTTTTCTTATCTAGGAAACATAAATAATGCTATCTGTCTTGCAGGCCCAAATGAGGTGCTGTGTATAAAGCGTTTGGCACAATGTGAAATGCAGGCCAAGTTGTGATGATCCGTGTCCCATTTGCCCCATTTCTGCCTCCTTTGTCCAGTTAGTAAAAGAGATGGCATTATCCAGTGCAATTCTACCATAGTCTAAACTCTGGAGAAGGTGCTAGAAAGGGAGCTGTTAGTACTAGTAACCACAGCAACTGAACGGCATTGCCACACCACTGTCCTCAGAGGTCTTAGGTCCAGACTGAAGAATAGTAACATATATATGTATGTATATGTTATACATATGTATATGTTGAATACATACAAACACACTCAAACAAGCACAGACACACACACACACACACACACACACACACAAACAAGCCAGGCACAAATGGCAGGAATTTAATTCTATATGCTTCTGGTCAGACCATGAAAGAAGTTCAGAGGCGGAGCTGAGCCCAGAGAGGCAGAAAAGAACATGCCTGGCCACACCTACCACCCTTGGACTAGACCCAGGAAGAGGAGTGTCCCAGATGGAAAGCCACTTCTCAGCTCATGCAGTTATGCGCAGCAAGTTTTCTGTGGCTCTTTGGAGAAAGAAACATAGTATATATGTGTTCATGAATATGTATAGACCTTTCCAGGAAGGACATTGAATAATCTAATGAGTCATGCTTCAAAATGACTCTTTCTGCCTATGGCCGCAATGCAATCTCTTGATATCCTACCTGTAATTGTTCTGCCACACATTTCCAGCTTATTAACTGAAAGAGGAGGGTGGAGGAGCTTGACCTTGCTTATATCTCAAGGTGAAAGAATTCAATATTACTTTAAAACACCTTTTAAAAATTAATTTATTTATTCACTTTATCTCCCGATCTTAGCCTCCTCCCTCCTCTCCTCCCGGTCCCAACCTCCCTTCCTCTCCCCGCTATCCCTCTTCCCTACCTCTCAGAAAAGGAGAGTCCCCCCCCCCCCCAACCCACCCTAACACATCAGGAAGTCACATCAGGACTGAGCGCATCTTTCCCTGTGGCCTGTCAAGGCAGCCCCGCCAGGGGGAAGTGATCAAAAAGCAGGCAACAGAGTCCAAGTCAGAGACAGCCCCTGCTCCCCTTACTAGGGGACCCACATGAAGACCAATCTTCCCATTTGGCTACATATAAAAACACATTTTTTAAAAAAAAATTATGGATAACTTAAAGCAAATAAAATGACACAACAGCAGAACAAAATTTGAGAACCCGTCATCCAACTTCGAAACCCACTTAAATGATGCTGTTCTCCTCTCATTGGTACCATGGTCATCTCCATAGCTCCTACTTTATGAAAAACTATGACAACCACAGGACTGAGAGTGTTAAGGGTAAATTTTCACTGTATAATCCACTCTTCTCTCATGATATTATCTTCAGAAAATCACTTCAGAACCCTCCCAGCTATAATCCTAAGGAATATTCTTCTCTCTCTCTCTCTCTCTCTCTCTCTCTCTCTCTCTCTCTCTCTCTCTCTCTCTCTCCCTCTCTCTCTACCATAAAAAAAGTTTCAAGTGTGTGTGTGTGTGTGTGTGTGTGTGTGTGTGTGTGTTCCTTAGTATGTGAATGCATATGTAAAGTCAACCACTTTGGGTGACATTTCTCAAGTGATAGCCACTTTCTCAAGTGTCTTCTCTCAGGCTTTCACTGGTCTGGAGCTTCCCAGTTAGACT